>NW_020950566.1:4662714-4770330 GCF_900497805.2 Vombatus ursinus | reverse complement strand
CACACACACACACACACACACACACACACACACACACACACACACACCCACCCACCCACCCACCCATCCACACCTCTAAGGTTAGCAATGCCCTTCAGGCAGCCTTCACCAGACCTGTTGGCGTCCTCACCAGGTAATCTTGCTCCAACTTGTGTACAGAATGTACCACCCATCCCCTACCCTGTTCCCATCGCTTCCCTGGCTCTATTAAGCACAGGCACCAGTAGCAGCTCACATAACTTACCATGATATAAGAAGCATTGATGTAGTCTGTACCTTCCCCTGCCAGTGATGAAATGCCAACCCTTGACCTTTCCACTGTAAGAAAGAATGCTCATTGTGAACTAATATGTCGATGGGGGCAGTTTCGATTACTCTGATGCTTTTAAGTGAAGATGCCTCCAGCAGGTAAGTGCTTTGGGCATCTTACCTGTTTTCTTTGTTCTAAAATGGCTGCAAGTATTCAATATTCCTTTATTATAAACACATTAGAAATGCTAAAATATTCTATCTCAGAGACGCCTTGGAGAGGCACACTGATTCTAAGTGGTGCTAAAATCCTCAAGCCGCCTCCAACCTATACTGTTTATAGGCATCCTCGTAGAAAACGAGTTTGATTCAATACTGAACATGCAGACGCCTACCAGGAATGATAGATGAAGTTCGGTTCTTCTCCCTGTTACACTGCTTCAGGGCTGTAGAATAATCACACTGCTGTATATTAGATTGACTCAGAAGCTAGAAAAAAAATAAGGCGAAGGAAAAGATTTGTAGACAGGAGTGATTCAATGAAACATGAAATGTAAACACACCTGGCTTGTCTTTGCCAAGCATGTCCAGTTTTAATGGATAACCTCAGGCAGCTAATTCCTTGATACAGAACCACCTCCCACAGAGTAGGAAGAAGTAGAACACCCAGGCCTCCATTTGAGTTCTGTGGGCAGACATTATCTCTCTGCAGCCTTTGTGCTCTCCGTGATTTTGGTAATATTTGTCTTTCCCTTCTGCTTTCATACCACACTGTAGTTTGAAAATCAGTTGGGTGCTATTAAATTTATCAAACTCTGAATATGAAATTGAAAAGTGAAACAGATTGCATGGTTCAGTTTATTTTATCACCTTGCTTGGAATTAAAGAGGTAACATAGGACAGAGTCAGATAATCTGAGTTTAAATCCTGATTTCTGCTATTTACTCCCCATATGACCAAGGGCATGAATCTTGAACTCTCTGAGCCTCAGTTTCATTATTTGCCAAAAAAAAAATTATAAGAAACAACAACCACCAGAAAAACCAAGAATTTGAATGAGTTGCTCTCTAAGGACCCTTCCAGCTCTTATTTTCATGAATCAAGGCCCTTGAAGTCATTATTACAGTAAAAAGCAATTTTATTGTGCAGGTGGAGCTATAAGAGGAGGGAGAAATACTACTCTGACATTCTGTATTTTTGTTTGTTTCTGCTTTGGAACACATTTTATAATGAAAAAGGCCCCCTTTTTTCTGTCCTAGAATCCTATCTCCTAAGTCAAATCTGCAATTCAACATGGAATGGAAAAAAACTTTAGTAAATATTCTCAAGGCATTCTCATTCTAATGAAGGGTGAAAACACATAAAAGAAGGCTCGGCCTCAGCCTGCTAGGTTTTGAGTCAAGGAAGAACTGGGTTCAGTTGCTCCCTTTGGCATTTATATGTGGTCCTGGATGACTTCCTGGGACATCTACGAACGCATTATTGATAAGTTGGTGGAAAGAGTTCTGCCACTGAATATAGATGTATTTGCCTATAAGTATATCCTCCTAGTCAAGGAGGGGTCCTCATTAAAGTCTGGAATATACCATCTTGAATAGATCAGATGAAACACCGCGTATGCTGGAGATGGCCAAGGTGTAGCTACCTTCGAGCGGTTGAAGGGACATCAGGTAGAACAAGGATGACTTGTCCTGCTTGACCCCAGTGTCAGAGTTAGGAGGAATAAGTGGTACCTGCATAATCACTGCTTATTTTATGGGAGTAGGAGAGAAAAAAGGAAAATGGCCACTTATGTCAACTCTTTTGGGTTGGCCAGTAGCCTAGAGCTATTCTTGGTTAGCTTTAACTGGCTGGAAGTTTTTTCCTTACATTTAGTCTAAATTGGGGCAATTAGAGTGGGACAGTCCAAGAACAGAACAGACCACTTAGGGAGGTAACAGAGGCCAGGGGCTGCCTATCAAATATTATGACCTCCATGATGACTCCCCATGATTCTGTCAAGTGGATGTGCGTGCTTGCCTTCCTCAGACCTTGTTTATATCTCTCTTAAACAACTATGCTTTATTTTTATTATACAAATATGCATAAGAGTCATAATTTTAGTTACATGAACTCCTTGCACTAATGCAACCTAGCTGTGACTTTGTAGATCATGGGCTACAGGAGCATAGATTTGGAGTTGGAATGATCCTTAGAAGTTATTGAGTCCAAAAACCTCATTTTATAGAAGAGGAAACCGAGGCCCAGAGAAGTTAAGTGATTTGCCCATGGCCACATAGCTCGTTAGGTGTTAGAGGTAGAATTTGAATCCTGGACTTCTTAGACTCCAAGTCAGTCACTCAGTCAGTCAATAAGCATTTATTAAACACTTATTAGTTGCTAGGCACTATATAGCACTGCAGCAATTACCACCACATTGACTCATTTTGTAGTAAAGGCTGCTTGCAAATCTGTCATTTTCGTATGGGAGATTCTATGTTCTATTAGGGCAAAGAGCATAACTCATCTCTAGTCTATGGCTCTCCTAGCACCTAGCACAGTGTTCTGCTCAGAGCTGATGCTTAATAAATGACTACTGAAATAAGTATAATTGAGTTTCTAATGAATCTTCCAAGATACTCTTCTGACCAAGGCTATTTGAGCAATAGGACATCCAAGCAGACAGTGCCAAAATGCTGGACAACAAAACAGCAATCCATCCCATTTCCATCTCCCCACCTCCACATCCAACTTATCCCTTTGTTCCCAATGGAGAAGCCTATATGTTTCCTGGAATCAAACTATGTATAGTTCACATGCATAGCAACACCTACACATTCATTTTCTGAATTTTTCCTTTCTAGGTTTCTGGAGCTTGAAGAACACGGAGGGGGTACAGTAAAGTTTGCTCCCTTATCTACTGTGTTGTGATAAGGAGGGGTGTGGAAGTCTGAGTCTGAAGAAGCTATTATTCCTGTAGGGAAAAAAAGCAGACTGATTCTTGTCACTATATCTTGAGTCAGTCTTTCCATGGGATGTATGGATCTTTTTTCTAAGAGAAGCGTGAATAGCCACGGCCTTAGCTCTTATAGTAAGTGGTCTGGTTCTTTCAGAAGTAAAGAGTACTTATAAAGTTGGTATGACAAGTTTCTCTTGTTCCGTCCATTCTTCCCTGTGCCCCCCTTTCCTGGAATGACTTGGCATTTATACAAGTCTGACTAAGGTTTCTGAAAAGAACTTTTTCCTCACACGCAAAAAGTTACGGATCTCCTTGAAATTGTCCCTGCTTCTTTGTTCCAAGTAGTTAAGAATGAAAATACAAAGCTGCCATGCCAATGATACTTAGTCCACTCCAGTGGCCTTGGAGACTAGCACGGTAAGAGACAAGAATGTGGCAACATTTTTTCCCTTTGATAACTGGGCATCCGTGAGTACTCACCTTGAATTGCTTCTCGAGTTTCGTCTTCCCTGATGGTCCAGGAATGAGGAGAGCATTGACATAGGCGTGCATATGACTGTCCAGCACCTCTGTTTCTTTACTAAGTATGGCCTCAACTAGGGCATCATGAATGAAGACATACTGCTCCTGGCAAAACAATGCAAAGTACCATTATCTTATGCTTTTCTTGTACTTCTACAGTGTGCTCCATCTTCGGAGGACAAAGGCTTTACAAAATAAAAAGAAATAAAAAAAGTTTAAAAATGAAACTTCACAAGATCTCTGGTAGAAGTTAGATACAGGACATGGAAAAAGATAAGAGAGAATATTATCTATTTTTTTTTATTCTTCTGCATTTTCCTCCTACTTTCTCCTACCATGCCTTTTCCTTCTACCTTCAATCAATCAATCTATCAACAAAAAATATTCACTAAACACCTCCTATGTGTCAGGCACTGTGCTAACCACTGGGATATACAGAAAGGTAAAAACAGTCCCTGCTGTTAAGGAGCTAATATTGGAAGAGACAACAAGTAAATGACTACGTATATACAAGATATGTATAGAGTAATTTGGAAGTCCTACCAGAGGTAAGAAGACAAGTAGTTGGGAGGACCAGGCCGGGGATTTGACCTGAGATTGATGGAAGCAAGAAAAACTGAAGTGGATGTGAGAAAGGAAAGCATCCAAGATGTGAAAACAGAAATGGAAGGCAGGATGTCACATATAAGGAACAAGCAGGCCAGGGTAGATGGATCAGAGAGGGAATGGAAATGAGTAAATTGTAAGACTGGAGAGGCAGGAAGGAACTGGGTTATGAAAAGCTTTATGTGAGTAATAGAGGAGTTTATATTTGATCTTAGAGATAATAGTGAGCCATTGGAATTTGCCACGTAATGGGTGACCTGGTAAGACCTACGCTTTAGGAAAATCATTCTGGCAGTTGAGTGAAGGATAGATTGGTGTGGGGAGAGCCTTGAAATACAGTAACTAATTGAAAGGCCAGATGGTTGATGAGGGCCAATAGAATGGTGGCTGTGTGAGAGAAGGGAGCATAGATGACAGATGATATGAAGATAGAAACAACACGATTTGGTAACAGATTGGCTATATAGGGTCAGTGAAAGTAAGAAGTTGAGGATGAGGTAGAGCTTATGAACCTGGATTGCTGGGAGGATGGTAGGGCCCTTAAGAGTAATAGGAAAGTTCAGAAGAACAAAGAACTTTGGAAGAAAGGTAGTTATTTAGACATGCTGAGGTTGAGATCTTCCAGTTTGAGATGTCCAAGGCAGTTGGTGATGTGGGAGTAGAACACAGGACAGACAGACAGTAGGGTGAATATACAGATCATCTGTATGTTGTGGGTAACTGAATGCATGAGAGGTGGTAATATTGACAAATGTGCTAATAAAAAAGGAAAAGGGGAGGAGGAGGGAAGAAAAAAAAAGAAAGTTACATGATAACTTTATTATATATTTAAAAGGAATAGCAAACTGTACATAAGAGATTTGCAGTTTCATGGGCAATCATCTTTGTTCTGTTCTATTATGTTATGGAAGTGCTTGTTTTATTTCATAAATTAAAAATGAAATAAATAAATTTTTTTTAAAAAACGAGAAGAGGACTCAAGGCACAGGAGGCCACAGAAGCCAGGAGACGGGTCTTGTCCAGGGCAGGAAGCCTGAGTCCAGAGTTTGAGAAAGTCCTGGGGCAGGCTGGAGATCAGCAGAAGCTGGGAGAAGGTTCTCAGGGGTCTTGTCCTAGGGGGTACAAAATGTCCTGGGGACAGGAACAGAAGCTGAGAGGGACAGAGCCAAGGACGGAAGCGACGGAATTTGGCAGGCACTTCCCTATCCTTTCATTTCCATAGCCATGGCTTCATATCAGACCCTGATCACTTCTGGTGATTGCCTGGACTGTTGTAGCAGCCTTCCAACTGGTCTTACTGTGTCAAATCTCTCCCCACTATAATCTTTTGACTTAGATGCCAAAGTGATCTTCTTTAAAGCACAAGATCTGACCAAATCATCCCTCTCAGCGACTCAGTAAACTTCAGTGGCTTTCCATTATCTAAATAACCAAATAGAGACTTCCCTATTTGGCATTAAAGTTAGTCACAACCTAGCCACCTCCTACTTTTCCACCCATTTTTTACACATTTCTCCCCATCCTCACATCCTACAATTATAGCACAGACAAATCAGACTACTTACTATTCTTCACACACACCACTCTTCCCATTTCCATGCCTTTGCACTGGTTGCCCCTATACCTAGAATAAACTCTTCATATCCATTTCTTGGAATCCCTGATTTGCTTCTGGGTGAGGCCTTTCCTGGCCTCAAGATATTTGTGTGTGTGTATGTGTGTGTGTGTATATACACATGTATGTACGTACGTACGCATGTATATATCCACACACATATGTAGGCATGTGTCTACAAACACATGTGTATTTATATATCTATTTGTATGTATATATACATGCATACATATACAGTACACATATATACATATACTTACATGTGTATTTTGTATCTCTCTCTTTCTATATGTATGTATGTATATATGTGCAATTCGGTGGTGCTACAGTAGATAGAGTGTCAGGTCTGGAGTCAGGAAGATTCATCTTCCTAAGTTCAAATCTGGCTACAGACTCTAGTTGTGTGACCCTGGGCAAGTCACTTCACCCTGTTTCCCTCAGTTTCTTCATCTATAAAATGAGCTGGAGAAGGAAATGGCAAATTGCTTCAGTATCTTTGCCAAGAAAAATCCAAATGTGTTCTCAAAGAGCTGGATACAACTGAAATGACTGAACAATAACACATACATATATGCAGAAATGTGTGTGCCTGTGCATATTTTTAGATACACACACAGACTGTCTCCCCATTTAAAGCAAAGATTGTTTTGGTTTTGTCTTTGTATTCCCTGGCTCATTGCACATCTGGTATGTGGTAAGCGCTTAATAAATGCTTGGTTGATTGACATAAATTGAGAGGTTGGTCTCTTGTCCCATCTGGAGGATTAGAATAGTGGTTATTACTATTCTGAAAAATTGATTCATTTAGCCTTAAAACTGAAACCTACAAGGAAATCCATGGGTAGACCCAGAATTGAGTCTCAACTCTCATTAATCAGCTATATGACCTTGTCAAATCACTTAACCTCTTTGGGATTTAACAATCAACAAGCATTTATTAAGTGGCTCTTATGTGTTATGCTATAATTTCACCAGTTGGAAAAAGAGTGGGGTTGATTAGATGATTTTAAAGTAACCATCTAGGAAATTGAAGGCAGGTAGGTGGCACAATGGATAAAGTGCTGGACCTGAGGTAGGAACACTTGAGTTCAATCTAGTCTCAGACATTTTCTAGCTATGTGACACTGGGCAAATCACAATCTCTCTCAGTCTCAATTTCCTCATTTGTAAAATACATATAATAGCAACGGTACCTATCTCCCAGGGCTGTTGTGAGGATAAAATGAGATAATATTTGTAAAGCACTTTATAAACCTCAAAGTGCAATATTAATACCAGCTAAAGAAAAAACACAAAACAAGATATATTGGCAATAAAACCTCTTATCTTTTCCCGAGGCTTTAAACCAGAAATTTAAATGAAGTAGTATTACCCACTCCATTAAATTTAAATTCATTGTAATTTAGAAATGAAAGAAGTGAAGGAAAGGAAAATTCAGTGGTCTGGTTCTATGCCACTCCATTAATCAGGTGGCAATGTCATCTAATGGAGAGAGTACTGGATTTAGAATCAGAAAACCTAAGCTCAAATGTCTTTTTTCCCCCTCTTTTCTACTTAATACTCACTTTACTTTGGGCAAGTCACTTAATGTTTTTGGGCCTCAGTTGCCTTATATGTAAAATGAGTTTAGATTAGATGATCTCTAAGGCCCTTTCCAGAGACAGTGCACTGGAGTCAGGAAGACCTGAGTTCAAATCTGGCCTCATACATTTACTAGCTGTGTGACTCTGGGCAAATCACTTAACCCCCTATGATTCAGTTTCCTCACCTGTAAAATGACCTGGAGAAGGAAATGGCAAACCACTCTAGTACCTTTGACAAGAAAACCTCAAATGGACTCACAAAAAGTCAATCACAACTGAACAACATACAACACGGTCCCTTCTAATTCTAAATGCTATGATATGAGGAGTTAGGAGAGGGAAAGGAACCATGTTGAACTATGACAGTTTACTGTTCTTTGAATGACGATTCTAGTTGGTAAACCATTGGTAGGACATAGACTTTGAGTTGTTGTTTCCATCAGAAGCAATGAATTTGTGCTGACCCACCTTCACCCTCAAACTCAGTTTAAGAAATGGCTAGTAAGGATTTAGAAAAGCCTGCATAAGAATTAACTCCATTATTATTCATTTAGTTTTGTGCTCTAACTAAATGAACTAAGCACACTGACTCTGGAATTGTTGTTTAGTCGGTCAGCTGTACCTGAGTTTTTGTGACCCCCATAGACCCATAGCACACCAGTATTGTCTACGGGGTTTTCATGGCAAAGATACTGGGGTGATTTGCTATTTCCTACTCTAGTGGATTAGGGTAAACAGAGGTTAAGTGACTTGTCCACAGTCATAAAGCTAGTAACTATCTGAGGCCAGATTTGGACTTAGGTCTTCCTAACTCCAGTCCCAGAGCTCTCTGCATTGAGTCACTTATCTGCCTCCGAGGCAAACAGAAGTTAAGTGACTTAACCAAGGTCATACACCTAGTAAGTGCATGAGGCCAGATTTGGATTCCGGTCTTCCTGACTTCAGGGCTGTGCTCTATGCACTGAGCCTGACTTAGCTGCCTCTGACTGTGGAATATAAGATCATGAATCCCTAGATTAGATCAACAGTTTGTCTAGCCTGCCATCCTCTTTTCAAAAATGACAAAAAAATAAAAAAATAATCTGTTATTTAGTGATGCTCTGCAGTGTAGTAGAAAAAGGGCTGGTCTTATAGTGAGGCAATCTGGGTTTGAATCCTGGTTTTTCCAACAACTAGCTCTGTGATCTTTTGCATGTCACTTAACTCCTGAAGCCTCTGTCCTCTTATCTGTAACATGGAGGTAATGGTCCATTTTTTTCCTTACTTCACAGAGTTGTTATGAAAAAGTGCCTTATAACCCTTCAGGCACCATATGAAGGTGAGCTATTATTCAGAAATATTGATGTCATCTTTTCTTACCTCAGTCTGCACCAAGTAGTTTCTTTGTGAGCGTATGTGTTTCAAGAATCCAAATATGTTGACAGTTCCCTCATGTTGGATTTGTTGCAACATGCTGTCTAACACAATGTATGTGCCTGTTCGTCCGACTCCAGCACTGGAGAAGGGGACACAGAAACAAAGGAATACTTCAGAGAGCAGCATGGAAAATGAATTTGAACATAGGTCACAATTGGGCTGAAACTAGATGAAGCCCATGAATGCTTTTGCTATCCACTACCAAAAAAGATTTAGCAATAGGGACAAGCCTTCCAAATCTAAATGGACTGTTTCATAGATTTCTACTGAAATAGTTGTTTGAATATTTCTGCAGGTTTTTTTTTTTTACAGGAAACCTGATTCTATTTATCATGATAGGTTTTTTTTTAAATATACTTAGAGAAAATAAAAGCTTTAGGCTCAGGCAATACTGCTTTGGTTCCAAGAATAAAAGGCCCATATGTCAATATTACCAGGCAGATATGGTTGTGAAGTTTTGGTATTAATAAAGTGTGGAATTTCATAAGCCTTTCTACTGAAAACGTCATTTCAGTAAGATATCTGGAAATAAAGCCAAACTCCAGTCATTTCTAAAGGACCATTATCTATTGACTCCTTCAGAACCACTGCCAGAGTGACAGATTTATAGGAAAGGCTTCTTTTCAAACGCTCCCAAGAGGATGAAGTGCTTGGATGGAAAATCAGCACCTGTTCATACACAATAGCCTTCTACTTCTCTATTGCTCTGAAACAATCCCTGACCTTCAGAGCTGGTTTTCAGGCATTTTTTCTGAGTTTCTTCAGCCAAGCTATCATCAGACCATCAGATTAAAGAGATCAAGTAGTTCTCTCAAACTTTTTTCCTAAGGCTTTTCTTGAAATCAGAAATCTTAAATAGCTAAGTCATGGTTCAGAAGGAAATCATCACTGCCTTATAAAATACCAGTATCTCCTCATCAAAAATAGCCCAAAGCCTGGGTCTTAGATGTTTGCAGCCATGGAGCAGCAACTGAAAAAGAAGCATGGAGAACCAAAAAGATTTATTTTTTTTTCTTCTTGCTAAGAGAGTATCCTAAGTATTCAGAAGTCCAAGCTGGGAAATAAAGGTTTCCTGGGCAAAAATGAAGTTGGCACACAGAAAGCCTGTAGAAGCAATATGGCCTATCAGGAAAAACTAATGAAAAGGCATAGGAAACTCATAGCTCCAGCTTTGCTTGGGCAGCTCACTCTCCTCTGTGCCTCAGTTTCTTCATGGGTAAAATAGGGGCGACCCCTACACTATAAACTCCTTGAAGGAAGAGATATCTTGTATTTTGTTACCCCTTTAGCTCCCAGCACAGTGGCTTATACACGCTGTCACTTAATAATTTCATTTAAACTATGCAAAAAGAATTTGGTAGGAGTCTAGCAAGATACCGTGGTAGGCACTGGGATATACAGATAATAATAAAATTGTTCCTGCCCTCAAGACACTTTTTATAGGAGGAATACAACAGGAACATAGAGAAGGAAACACAATGTATGCTTTGAGCATATTAAAAAAAATAAACCTGTGTGTGTGTGTGTGTGTGTGTGTGTGTGTAGAACACTAACCCACAGGAGTATCACCTGAGCTAGGCCTTGAAGGGAGATGGAAAGCATTCCAACAGACAGAGGTACAAATGGAAAACATTTCAGGTAAATGGGACAAATGGTACAAAGGCACAGAGAAACAAGAGGTTTAATGTTAAACTAGGGGAACAACAAATAGGCCAGTTTGCCTAGAATGGAGAATGTCTAAAGAGAGTAAAATGAAGTAAGTCTGAAAAAATAGGATGGAGATAGATGGGATGGGTTTTAAATGTTATTCTTTGCCTACCCTCTACCACTCACCAAAAAAAAAAAAGTTTGGAATTTAGCCTAGATAGACCAATAACTAAATAAATAATAAAGCTTCTTGAGCAGGGGACTGACATGGTTCGATTTGCTCTGGATGCATGAATATTATTATACTTACCTTACAAGATTATGAAGATAAACTAATATACAATGAAATAATATACATGAAATTATTAGAAGCATTATAAAATGTAAGGTCTTATCTTCAGACAACAAAAGTCTGGCTCTGGGCAAGCCAATTTCCCAATGGTAGAAGACATAGATACAGATATATCTATCTACAGAGAAATAGCACAATCTAAATATGTATCTATATAGAGATACAGCACAATCTCTCTCTCCCTCTGTATACACACAATATATACATATACATACACCTACACATATACGGAAATTGGCTTGCCCAGCTACATATACATGCCCCTACATATAATACACACACATACATACATGGAAATTGGCTTGCCCAGCTACATATACATACATACACACACACACACACACATATAGGCAAATTTGCTTGCCCAACTTTGCTGAAGCTATTCCTTTCTTATGAAACATAAGCAACTATATAGTTTCAGAATAAGCCTTTTTACTGCTTTTAAAACTTACCTACAGTGGACAGCAACAGGTCCCACTGCATGACGTTTAGCATGTGATGCCTTCCGTACAAATGTGAGCACTGGCAAAGTGTACTCTGGGACCCCCATGTCAGGCCACTGAGTATAGTGATACTGTGTAACCAAACGGCCACTTGGTCTTCCTTTTTGGGAACCCTGAAGGAATAAATAAGGGGAAAAAATGATCGCATGGGCAAAGGTTCGCCGACAAATTCCTTATTTAGACCAGCGACTTCCATCTCTCTTTCCAGAAAACTCACACTATTTCCCTTCATATATTTGTTGAGGAGTTGGTTTCTAACTCCACATCTCCTTGACCAAAAAAAAAAGAAAAACAACAAACCAAACTCTTAATGTAATCACCAGGTGTTAATAAAGCATTAAATTCATTGTAAAAATGTACCCACACTGGATGATTCTTTTATGAGATTTGGATTTTCTTTTGAATTATGCAGGAAACAATATGATTGTCTGAACTAGAAAATTAGCCACGTTCCTGAGTGCTTTAAATAGGTAAACCCTGGAAGAATCTTCAAGGTCAAGAGTGAGAAACAATGCAAACTGGGAGCTGCCCATGGAACAGACAGATGACCTACCTTTGCCAGGTAACTTTGAAGGAGAATGACTTGACTATTAGGAGGCAGTGCATCCATTAGGGAGAAGAAACAATTGAGAAAGACACAGATACAGAGAGGCAGTCACTTAAGAGAGGAAGTAACTTTAAAGAATAGGACCCCTAGTTTTTGGCATCTGAGAATGCCACTGGACTCTTTTATTAAAATGCTGGCATTACCAATAAAATGATTAATTACTCAGAAAAAAAAAGAATAGTACCCTTAACAGCACAGAAGAGAGCTGGGCTATGGTACAGAACAGATCCTTAGATTCTCTCGTAAGAAATCTGCCCGGTAAAGATACTATTGTACCCAAGGGAAGCTTTGAGAACACTCTGTTAAGAGTGAAAGGTCATCCTGCTCCTGCTGTCCTACGGTTGTGAATTGCCTTGGCCACCTGTGTTCCTTCTCCGTGTGCCCCACAACCACTGTACTCTATGCTTGACTCTTCTTCCCAGCCGCTTGTGTTTTTGTGGCAGGGTGTGTCAAGATTTATGCAGGGAAATGCTTTGTAACTATTTTTACTATACCAACTTAGTAAAGGACTTTGCTAAGAGCTAATTTGTGTCTAAGGGCAGACTGTTAACAGTAAGCATATTGGTGGGGACACATAGGCTAAATGTTAGCAGGCTAGAACTTCAGCGTTACCTCTGAAATCAAAGGGAGCAATCCATGAACTAGGGACCCAACAACTGAGTGTGAACATAAGGGGTAGACTACAAGGGATGATACATATTCTATTATCTTTCTAAATTAAGCTATTCAAATGATCCCCTAAACCTGCTCTACTCTCACTGCATTTGCTTATATACCCTCTAGGTATAGAGGTACCTATATATAGGGGTGTATATGTGTGTGGGTGTGTACATACATACACATGTGTGTATACACACACACACACATACATACACACACACACTGAGGTACCTATACCTATGTATAGGTACTTCCCATCATTAGCCCTCATTTCTACCCTTTGAAATTTTTCTCATTCAAGGTACTGCTCAAATGTTACTTCCTCCATGAAGTTTTCCCTGATTCTCCCCAGCAGGATACCATATTTCCCCTCTTCGTATCTGTCACAGTACTATGTGCCTCCTCTGTGTATCTTTCATTCTCTTTTTGTATTATACTACATATATTTGTATATATTTTATCTTCTCTAACTAGAATAATAATAGCTAGCATTTATAAAGCACTTCAGAATTTACAAACATGCTAAACTTGTGTTAACTCATTTGAATCTTATAACAACCCTGTGAGGTAGGTGTTATCATTATCTCCATTTTATAGATGTGGAAACTGAAGTTAAGAAAGGTTATACAATTTACCCAGGGTCACATAGCTAGTAATTGTCTGAGACACCATTTGAACTCAGGTCTTCTTGCCTCTACATCCCACAATCTATCCATTATACCATCTTTAGGACTTACAGGTTCCATGACTTCAGGAATCATTAATTTTTTGCATCCTCTAGTACCTTTTGCAGTACTCTTTGCACAAAGTAGATATATAATGAAGGTGTATTGCATGGATTTCACTAGTGCTTTATGTAAACAGTCAGATTTGGAAAGAGATCAGATTCTCTGAAGTTTCCCCCCTACTCCCCATCACATTCTTTCAAGCTCCATTTTTTTCTGTTAGATGCTGGGGTTCAATGAGGATTCTCTGTTGTGATCACCACTCACCCCATGTGTGTAACTAGTCACAGCCTTGTGATGAACTGGGGATTCCTACTGCATTCCTCCATTTGGAGAATTTTGTTCAGTCAACTCAATGTTAATCCTGCCCTGGTAGCCTTGGGCAGTGAGGATGGGACCAAGACCTCCAAAGCATTCTCTTATATGTGCTATTCACTACTCCGTTTTCTTTCCATATTAATCTAATTTTACACCCATTCATATTTTAAAAAATCAAACCCAATAATAAACAAAGAGTTATTCATACCCAGAGCTTAAACCTCATAAAGTGTTATATCTATAAGAAAACAAATATCTGGTCCAAAGAACAAGGGGCAGCACTATTTGATATTTTTCCTACTCATTTCATGTGTGTGTATATGTGTGTGTGTATACGTGTGTGTTGTGCGCGCACGTGTACTTTGCTACAATTACAACAGAAGCTTTGGAACGGTTTCCAATAGTTTTGTAGCCCCCATGGTACCTAGCACAGTGTTGAGTAGTGATCAATAAGTAACTGAATTAAATGGCTTGATTCTTTTCCACTAATCTCCAAATAGGTTTTATAAAGTCCAGGAAGGAGAAAAGCCCCAGAGAAAGGATTCGTAGTCTTTGTTTTAATCACAGACCCTTTGGCAGCCTGGTGAAGCCAATGGACTCCTCCTTGGAACAGTGCTTTTTAATGCGTAACATAAAATACATAGGATTACAAAGGAAACCAACTCTACTGAAATACAGTTATCAAAATATTTTTTTAAAAAATGTTCACAGGGGCAGCTAGGTGGCGCAGTGAATAGAGCACTGGCCCTGGAGTCAGGAGGACCTGAGTTCAAATCCCGTCTCAGACCAGACACTTGATACTAGCTGTGTGACCCTGGGCGACTTTAGTCACTTAACCCCATTGCCTAGAAAAACAAACAAAAACAAACAAACAAACAAAAAAATGTTCACAGACCTCAGGTGAAGGACTCCTGCCCTATGGTTTTTTGTGTTTCCTCTGGCAGAAGCAATATTTTGATAATGAGCAAGAAATAGCAAATAATATTCACCATAATATCCACTGGATTAAAAATTATGTGACCTCTGATCTGCAACTAAAGGTTCACTTTTGATTTCTCAAGGAGAAAAATCTTTATTAATAATTGAAAGCTATACACTACTCCAAATATTTATTGAACCACATGCATTTAGCCTAAAATTTTCCATAGTTGATTTCTATATTCAATTAAAAATCATTTAAATCATTAGGCAGCACAGAAAATATTTTGTTACATGTTATGATCAGGGTGCTCTGGAAGGTGAAGTATTCTGGTAAACGGATGCTTAATAATATAGATTATGTATGGTTTGCTTTTATCAGAGCATTAGAAAACAATAAAATATGCTAAATACTCAAATTACATGAAAATGAATTGCATCCTTATTTGACGATTGAGAAGATAGTTAAGGATTACGGAAGTACTTTAGGTCATAAAAGAATCAAAGCATTCTGCCTGACTGAATAATCAACTTGTACTGTACTAACCTTTTTTATCTTAGTGTTTCTAAGAGTAAAGTTCCGCACAGTATAATAGGCAAGTACACGAACACTCTTCTGTGTGACCAAAAAGTTTCCATACTCTTCACTACCATCAACAGGCCAGTACTGATCACATTTCCTCTGTAACAAATGAGATAGAGTTAGAATTTTGGTATTTGGAATGCTCAATTTTAAAGTCAGTAAGAACTACGGGAAGTGAGGAGAAAGGCACGTACTCACTCTTCTAAATCTTCTCATTCCTTAGGAACGTGCTAAGGACCTGGGATTTTGTGAGCTTAAGAAACTCCCTATGTGAGAATTTCTCCACCAATACAGACAGGCACAAAACTATCATTTAATATACATTAAGTCAAGGTTGTTTCCTCAGAGTCACACAACTAGTTGGTGTCAGAGCTAGCATTTCAATCAGGTCCTCCTGAGTCTAACCCCAGCATTTCATACCGCTCATTTCCCCATGAAGCCCACACTGAAATCAATCATAGAAGAAAATTATAAAGCGCTGATATCACGGAAGGAGTGCTGGGTGGAGAGTCAGAGGACCTGAATTTAGGTTTGAATTCTGCCTTACTACCAGGGTGCCAGAGCACTCAGACAACTTCCAACGGCCCTTCCAGTTCTACATCTATGGTCCTGTGATTGTGAGGAAACTTGAGGCCGAGAGAGATTAAATAATCTGCCTAAGGTTGTATAATTAGTTAATGGTGTAGTTAGGATTAGAACCCAGGTCTAATGACTACCACTTCAATATTCTTTCCATTTTACCATATTGCCTCTCAATCAATTTTATTTTTTCTAAGTGTAACACAAATATATGGGAAAATAATCAAATGAACTAGATTTCTAATAACAGCTTTTTGTTCTGTGTTCTCATTATTTTCCCTTTAGTTATTGTATTTGAAAAAAAAAAGGAATGTGGATTCATTTCCATAATTTTTGCTGCTTCCTAACTATGATTCCATTTCATCTCACACAAGTGAAAAGTTTGTTTTCAAATATCATAATAGGTGATCTACATACTCGTCCTTTTTCAACTAGGTTGGTTATCATTACGATCACTTCCACATTATGTTCCCAAATCATTCTCCAGAAATCTTCTGCCGTTGATTTTAATGGGCCCTGAGCTGCAATATAAGCTTTGGGTCTGTTGTAGCCCTAAAAAGAACAAATGACCAATATTACTACTTATTTCTCATTTTAGTTTCCTGCTATAAAATACTTCACTGGTGATTTTTTTTCTTTAAAGAGTCACATACCATTTCTGTAAAGACAAGGATGGAAATACATTTGTAAAACCTGAAAGTTCTCTAGGTTCTGTTTCTAATTGTGTTTTATCTATGAATGCTATGCACACAACAATGAAATTCTAGGAGCTTTTACAGAGTTTTACTTGTTTTCATCTTACAGCCAATAGGAAGCATAGGCCTATTTGGTGAGATTGGACTCATTTTTCCAGGCTTTTGTGAACTTAATTCTAACACTGTTTAAGTGTCTTGGGCATCTGAAACAGTTTGGCATCTCCTTTACCCCCCAATCTCAGTGTCTTCCTTTCTTACCTGACTGTATTAATGGAAGCTGAACTGAGAGTTTTGCAGGTGGTGGGGTATTAAAATAGCTGAGAGCTCCTTAACTGCTATCAACTACCATCTTGAAAATATAGCAAGTCCCCATAAATCAAGCCCACCTCCCATACTGGGGGCATATCCTCAGGAATGCCCAAAGATAAAAATGATTGATAACTGGCTCAGAATAGTTATTTTTTGATTTCGTTCAGAATACCATAGCAACAAGCATTTAATGAGGACCTACTATGGAAAATATTGTGTGTGTTACAAGAGAGTTGTATGAGATAGTCTCAGTATTCTAGGAGGAAAGAGAGAATTAATGTGCTTAGCAAGTGTGAAACTTACAAGAGGGCATGAGTCTCACCTTGCATTAAAAAAATTGTCAATTTGTCTTAAAACTATGTGAAATGCTTTATCATTTATATCATTGAATATAATATTTTGGTAAGAGCCCACATATGCAGAGCCAGTACTATATTTAGTAAGCTAATTAGATCTTACTTCCACCCTTTAATTCTAGGCAATCCAACAAACACTTATTAAAAAAGGACTGAGAAAGATTCGAACTGGGAATTAGAAACAGTCCCTGCTTTCATGGAGTTTATCACCAACTAAGTTTTAAGAATTTTTTTTTATGAAGTAGTTAGGGAAAAAGTATGCTTACATCTACATAATTGGCATTGATGTAATCAGTCAGTCTGCCATCTTTTTCTGCAAGCTGTGAGAGTTTAACCCTGCTATGATCATCTGCAACAAAGAAAAGTCAAAGTAAACTTTGCATTAAAACAGGCTGGAGCTCTTTGGGGAGGAGACAGTGAGGTGGTGTAGTGGAGACAGCATCCTGGATTCAGGAGGACATGAGTTCAAATCCTGCCTCAGACACTTACTAGCCATGTGGCCCTGAGCTAGTCACTTAGCCCTGTTGGCCTGAGGTCCTAATCTGAAAAATAAGTGGGAGAAGAAAATGGCAAACCATTCCAGAATCTTTACCGAGAAAACCCCTAACGGAGTCACCAAGAGTTGGACAGAGCTGAAAAACAACTGAACTGAGGTTAGTACAGGAAATGGACATTTGTCTGCTGCATTTTTGCAAATGAATTTTCAGACCTATCTCCTTTGCATGTGTAAAATTCCCCTGGATGTGTAATTCAATTCAATAAACATTAACCAGGCCCCTACAATGTGGGACCATGGATACTGACAACAGTGAAAACAGTTCTTGTCCACAAGGAGCTTGCATCATACCCAGGCATATGTAAGAGCCACTGAAGCCTGTTGGGTAGAGAAGTGACACACACATTGAGACTTGTGCTTTAGAAATATCTCAACATGGAAGCTGTGTGGAGGATGAAATGGAGAAGGAAGAAAGGGAAAAATAATTAAAAGCCTATTATTTCAGTAATCTAGGCAAGAGGATGTAAGGTGACTGAGCAAGTGGTAAGAAGGGTTGGTCAGGTGAGATACTGAGCCACAGGATTAACAAGACCTGGTAATTAATTGTATATGAGAGTTTAAAACCAGTTTCGTGAAAAAACTGGGAATGTCAGTTTCCTGACTTTGAGTAATTCCATTTTTAAGCAGAAGTATGCCAGAATCAATGCTCTGTCCTTTTCTCTTCCTCCTTCCCCATACCAAAAAGCTGTCATTTCATGATTTTTATTTCTCTGCCCCCATTCTGTAAAAAGAGCTGGAGAAGGAAATGGCAAACCACTCCAGTATCTTACCAAGAAAACCCCAAATAAAGTCACAAAGAACCAGACACGGCTGAAACAAAACAACAGCAATTTCAGTGTCCCGAGATGCCTGGACGGGCCAGGCAAAACAAGTTATAGTGGATTCAGAGAAGAGTAACTACAATGATGAGAGGATCCTAGAAAACCATGTCATGGTGAAGGACTCGGGAAATTTAGTGGAAAGGACAGAAAATGTAGGGGTAACTTACAGCTGTGTTCACATATCTGAAGGTCTGCCTGGCACATGGAACAGGTCATGCATGGCCTGTCTATGTGTTGTACTTGAGGAGAGAATAAGTACCAGTGGGTGAAGTGAGGGGGTAAACTGGTCCAATTCATTTTAAGAGAGAACTTCATAACCAGTAGAGCTGGCTAACAGTGCCATGGGCTGGCTCACGTAGCAATCTATCTTTGCATGTTTTTGGATGGTCATCTGTCTCACCTATTTTAGAGAGGCGTCATCTGTCTCACCTGTTATAAAAGGGCTTCCTGCCTTGGGTGTGTGAAGAAGATAAAAGGAAGAGAGGAGAGGTGAGAGACACAGGTTATCTGAAAGATCCCTTCAGGTGATGTACTGCTGAAAGAAAATATATATTTACTGAGGGTGAAAGGAGGTACACGGAAAGATTATGGAGTAGGAATCTTGGTTAATTCAACTATAATCATTCCAAAGGACACAAGATTATTCAATTTTCTAGACATCTGGACTTTGACATGAACCTTGGATGAGCAAAGAAATGACTGATTTTGGAGAAAGTATCAGGTTCCTTTGTGACAATTTCATTGAGCAAGTCAAGACTGCTCACTTTAGGGGGGGTTGGGACAGTGAATACAGACAAGGCTGTAACTTTGTTAGCAGCGGTAAATGTATTGTGATGTATGAAAAGAACAGGCTGTTTCAGGACAGGGAGATGTGAGTGTGAAGAGAAGCCTATGGTTAACTTAATAGTAGACATGTTTTACTTAACGAAAGATCAGGGTCTATAGTGGGTAGAGAGGATAGGCATAGGAACTGTGATTTCACTGGTGTAGGGAAACTCTATCAGCCAGTGCAGGTTGGTGCCTTTTTTGCAATTTATAGTCTTAGAAAGGCACCTACAGAAAATCTGGGACTCAAAATTAAGAAAAAAACTGAAGTTAAAATTGTCTTTACATGTAACTGGGAAAAATATTATTAAAAAAAAGAAAATTACCTAGAATACTGAGATGTCAGGTGACTTATCTGGAGTCCCAGGCCAGTATGTGTCAGTGGCAGAAGTTAGTTCTTGCTAGCTTCCCGGCTATTATATCCTACACCACATTGTGATTCCATAGTTGGAATATGGACCAGCCATGTCTTATGGATGTGGACCAAGAAATCTTGAGTGTAACATGTAATCATAACTTGCGTTTCAGGTGTAGAGAGAATAGAATACAAGAGAGCCATCTGTAAAAACGGGGTTCAATTGTAATCTCTGTAGTAAGGAAAGGATCTATCTACACAAACAGTCTTGGAGAGTATGACAAGAAAGGAAATCAAGTATTGGTGCCAGCTTCAAGGCTCTAGAACGAAGAAGAAATTGGAACTGAGATGATAACACTTGCCCCAATGTAGATTAAGGAAACCATTGTGGGGTTGATGAGAAAGGAATGGTGATAATCTTTAGAAAGAGATGAAAGAAGAAAAAATAGAAGGATTTCAGGTGGTGGGAGGAGAAAAGGAGGGAACCCTGAAAAGAGAAGGATGAATCAGAGGTAGAACAGGGTCATGACCACTGACACTATGCAAAGCAAAGAGCCACAGGCATACTCCAGAGGAAATCATCTCTTCTGAAACCAGAGAGGGAAAGCAATGAGAGGGAAGCAATAAAGGGCAAAAAAAGGCCAAGAGAATGAGGACAAAAAGACTATTATGAAATGAGAATTGGCTCTATAGAAAGGGAGAGAGATAACATAGGACTCGAGAAACACAGGAAGGGGAAATAATGAAAATGAAAATTTACTATTAGTCAACTGAGGTTTAAATAGTTGGGTGTTTGTGGAAGCTTTGGCTTCATTGTATGACAGGGAAGGATTGTAAATACTTTTTAAAAATAAAGAAAAACTGTGAGAATTCAATAGGAATATGTGCAAAATCACTAAAATAGACAGAACCACCATATACATATAAGATAAATTGGGCATATCATATTTGTTCTTTGGGAATGTTCATTATATTAGCTATAATTCTAGCAAAAAGAAATAAAAGAGTGGTACTACTGACAGTTTATTTTTTATGGGATGAAGTCACTCTTTTTTAATTTTTCTTAAAGAAGCTGATAAAGACTGAACTCAGATAACTATAATAATTATATTCAGAATTATTTTATGTTCTGTATTATATTCAAAATCTGTGATATTCTTTACAATTTTTTTCAGTTCCAGATTCTCTTCCTCCCCCCCCAGTCTTCCACCCATTTAGAAGGCAAGCAATACAAAACCCATTACAAATATGAAGTCATACAAAACAGATTTCTGCATTCACCATGTTCTGTTAAAAGGGGGAGAAAAAGAAAAAGAAAAATGTTTCAATCTGCACTCAGAGTATGTCAGTTCTTTATCTGGAGGTAGAGAGCATTTTTCATCATGAGTCCTTTAGAACTGTGGTGGTTCATTGTGTTGATAAGAGTTTCCAAGTCTTTCACAATTAATGATCTTTACCATTTTCCTGTTACTGTTCTCCTGGTTTCATTACTTTGCTTTGCATCAGTTCATATAGAATCTTGTGATACTCTGGTTAAATTAGAGACCTTGGGTTTTAGACAAAAGATCTGCTGTGTTAAGTAGCATGAATCAATTTAGACATGCCTTTTAATGACCTGCTTCACTAATATATGAAATTATGTGTACCACAGGTCAAGTTACACCTCAAATAAATGAAAGATTTCTGAGCACAGGAACTCTTTCTAATTGCCCCAATCAACAGTTCATCCGTAACTCAATACATCCATTCTAAGAACAAGCCATCTATAACTCTGCAGGTAAGCATGAGGGAATTGCCTGAGGCACATGTAAGTTAAGTGACTACAGTTAGTAAGGGTGAGAGGCAGGATCTGCACCCTCCTAATTCTAAACCTAGCTCTCTATCCACTACACCACACTGCCCCTTCCTGAAATGCAGCAAGAGTAAAAGTTGCATTATATATTACATGTATTATATATACTAATATATTATACATATCACATTATATATTATAGTTAACTGTCAGGTGTTAAATCAGCATTTAAAGTTTTAGAGAATCCATACAAATTGGTCAGGTACACATATACTCACAAGCAACAATGTTTATGTATCGATTCTTATTCTTATTGTCTGGGTGGTTAGAGCTGTCTGATGTGATACCTAGGTCAACAGTACAGCTCTGCACTTCCTGAAAAGAAAATGTACAGACGCAGTTTCAATACATGTTCAGTAAAACAGGGTTCCTTAAAATGTAATATGGAAGCCAAAATCTTCTAACAATTTTTTCTATATCTTACAACTACTTCTTTGCTTTAAAAAAACAGAACAAAAAAAAACAAAACATGCAGTGAAACAATGCCTTACCTGGTAAAACTCTTTCAGTGTCTAATGAGGGAATGAATGCAAAAAGAGTAAAGAAATCAAATTCCACAGCACACGACAAATGAGGAAAAAAAAGTGTTCATATTAGGTTTACAATGGAAAAACAACTATGATCATGCAATAAATACATTTGTCTAATAGTAACAAAGTTGAATGCTTCAAACAACTGCATGCAAATAAAAATACTACGCAATTTAGATTTTAAAGTAACATTTTTAAAAGGAAGAGGTAGGACAAATGATGAATTTTGAAAATGCAGGTGAGAAAAATTACATATTCCATGACCCTTCCTTTAGTAATATTATTTTTGTAAGTAATTTATAACTAATTTAACTACAGAGTATCATTTCAAACTTTTATCTAACCATATTTAATTTCTTTACATTGTATTTAAATGGGGAAACATTTCTATAATGTGTTTTTCATTAGGAAATGATTTAGTTCCTTCAAAATACTGAAAACCTGTTAAAAACCCTCAGTATATCATAGATCCTGCATCATTTTGATGCAATTCCCCCTCCAAGTCTATTGCTGGTTACTACTTATTGAATTGGAGAAAGCCTATTTAACCTTCAAGCCTATTTGTCTTTGAGTATCTAAAGGGCTGTTATGTGGAAGAGGTATTAATTAGACTTGCTGCTTCTGGACCCAAGGTGTAGAATGAGGAGCTACAGATAGAAACTGAAATGAAGTCTTGACGTAGGGAAAAAACTGAAACAATAAAGCTATGAAGAAGTGGAAAGGTCTCTTTCTTTTGGGAGGCAGTGAGTTCCCCATCAGCGGAAATCTTCAAGCTAAGACTGGAGGAACACTCGTCACATATGATATCAAGGAGATCCTTGTTTAGCCATGGATTGAACTAAATGACCTGTGAGGTCCCTCCCACCTCTGAAATGCTGTGATTTGTGGGGTGATAGCAAACATTTACATAGCACTTAGAATGTGCCAGGCACTGTGCTAAGCATAGGGTACAGCTATATTGTCTATGTCTCCATACACACATATCTACGAATACATGAATGTGCACATGTGTATATAGGTATACAGACACATGTATATGTATACAGACATGTATATATTCTTTCCTAGTCTTTTTCATACAAATCAGAACATGTATTTTTTCAAAGATGATCTAAGTATAAATTCTGGTCATCACTTTGCATTATAGTGTTCATTTATAACTGAAATTATTGTATTTCTTAAAAAAAAGCAGTAAGGCCCAAATGTAGGATTTGCTTCATTTTTAAAGGACTTTATCCATCAGAAAATAAACAGACTTGCCCAGGTGTGGATAAAAATCCTTATTTGGGGCTTAAAAACAATGAAGTTAGACAAAACAATTAAATAACCATAGTTATGAATAAGTATTATTGAATTAATAAACGTTTTTTTAATTAGTGCTAAAAACAATGAAATACATTTTAAAAAACTGAGCTGAAAGTGAAGTTACTTTATTAATTCAATTCTTTTTAAATGAATAGATTAAAAATGCCTCTGTTGCTGCAGAAGCCTTGAATCACATTTACCTACCCCTGGGGCAAATCTTGTCTGATAATTTTCATTTGTAAACCGGGTACTTTCTACATGTGGATCATAACACATGAATGATTAGACATATTATTAATATAAATTTGGGGGTCTTCTTCCCATCACTTAGTACAATCTTGGGCTTTTCTGTTTTTCCACTAAACTTGCCTATTAGCAGGACAACATTGAGAATACTGCAATGTTGATTTAATTTAAGAAAAGGGTTTATATAGGCCTAGCTTACAAAGTAGTCTACCATGGGAGTATTTGGTTGATAATTTGAAATTTTAAATATTATGAGTGCAATGACATAAACTATTCTCTTTTATCTAAGGGCTTTCCCACACTCCAATCTTCTCAGATACTCTCAGCTGTAAAATTACAATTTGAAATTTGTGGTCAGGGTTAAGTGGACTCCTTGTTTTTCATTCAATGAATGAGGAAAAGCACACACAACTATTTGCATTTGAAGTGATTCTTTAAGATTTCTAGTCCATGATGCTTCTCCCTAAATAGCCACACTCTTCAATCAAAATCCAAGTTAAAATTCACACTCAATGTGGATGGCTGGAGGAATTCTGTTGGTGATCATTACCTGGGCACTGGTCTTGAGATGGTGTGGATATTGCTCAGGAATAGTAGAGATCAGAGTTTAGACCAAAAATTTAGTATTAAATTGACCACTTGTAGTGGTTCAATGAATAAGAGACCTTTGTAGTATTCTACTGATAATCAAGCTGGAATAAGTGCTAAATTTCGAGTCAGAAGAGATCTGGCCTCAGATTTACTAGCAAATATGACCATGGGTTTTCTTCTCTGTAAAATGGTACTAATAATACTCATATTGTTGTGAGGATCCAATGAGAGAAGGAATGTATGTTCACTTCGAAAACCTTGAAGTGCTACATAAATGCCAGCTATCATTATTTTTACATAATTACATGAACAAAATAAACTTAGGATAATCTCTACTGGTTATAATGTTCAATTTTGAAATATGTTTTTTTCCTTGGAGATGATCCATGATTTTATCTCATAAGAGAGGACTGATCCAGAGTCAAAATGGTGAAATTAGTGTAAGGAAATGTAAATGGGGTAAAACCCTGATATTTACTGACTTTTAATAATTTCATTATCTTGCAAAATTAAAAAGAAAAAAATTTAACAAGAACTTACTGACAGAATTCATAAAAACCAGAGAACACCACAGATCCTGATTTTATGGAAGAGGACAATCTATTTGTTAAAATTTCTAGTAATTACATAACAACAATTCCCCCCCTCTAGGGTTTGCTTTTGAAATTAGCTTTCATTGGCTCAAACAAACAAACAAAACCCACCAAAAACCAAACCAAACCAAATTACAAAAAATCAGAATTGGGGAAAAATCAGAAACCAAAATCCTCCCAACTTTTTGGACACTCTATGTTAACGTAAGTAGCACATACCTTGGATGTCTTAATAAATTTTAAATGTATTAGCTTCCCTAGAATCAAAATGCTTCTGAGGTCTCTATAGCAAGAAGCAGTTAAATGCGGATTCTTTTATAGTTCTTATTCCTTGTATGACATTTTAAGAAGACATGCACAGAAAACATACCTCAAATTCTTCAGTAAACCCATTACTTGCATGTAAGTCTGCAACATGCTTTGGAAAGTGTTTTATAGGAATTGCTCCAACATCATCTATAAGGATGAAGGATACAAAAATGAATAACTGAGGAAGGACAACAAACAGTAAATATTTAGATGCATACCTATATAATTATAGTATAAAGTATCTTCATTCATTGTCAGTAACATTATTCTTTCCCCTAAAGTAATTTCTTGATTTTCATTTTACGGTGATTGTCATTTTAAGATAATTCTAATGTCTAATGAAACACTAGGCCAAAAGCAAGACTGTTTTCTACCATATTTGCTACAAATATGATTCCAGAATTTCAGAAATCTGATGGGCATAGTAATTTCTCTCCCAGTAACATGTTCTAAAGAGAGAAACAGTCCACACTTATAGTCCAAGTTATAAATATCAACAAAAGTTACATTTTAATCTTTACTGCAGAAGGATATTTTCACAGCAGTTTTCCTATCATTCTAGTGGGAAATCTTTGCATAATTCCAAAAAGATTTTATTTGGAAATAAAATTTTAACCTGTGTTTTTAATCACACAACAGAATGGCCACGATTTAAAGAACAATACTACTTTCACAGAATTGCAGAATTTAATGTCTGGTAGCCAAATATTCTGATTGCTGTTTATATTTGAGAACATTTCTTTCCTTCTCTACATAAATACTGGAAAACATTTGTGTGCAGAATATTCATTAAGGAAAATGTCAAAAACCTTTGGGACTTTTAATCTGTAAAATTCCGAGAATTCCAAGTTGAAAATATGCCATGTAAACAAAGTCATTTGATCTGTTAATTAATTGTGAAGGGGCCAAATTATTTTAACTAGCTCTGTGTGTTTTTTCCCCCTTCTGGAGTACCTTTCTTAGATTAAACATATTACAATTTCACAGTATGCGATTTCACAAGTGATGTCTCCGACAAGGAAACATCAAACACATTTCACCAGAAACAGTTATTTACATCAACAGATGTTCAGCGTTTAGGCCATCTAATATTTTTAAGCTTCAGTTACCAAGAATTTGCTGATTTCTTTTAATCAGGATCCATCTGTTCTCCCTCTTAGATGAGTGGACATGAATACTAAAATTGAATTACCAAGTCAAGCTTAAGAAAAACTACACAAATGTGTAATTCCACTTTCACACCTTACAGAAAGATTCTGCCAAGAAATATGTTTTATAATTAAACAGGAAAACAGTAATAACCAGTCACACCTAAATCATAAGTCATTTTAGTAAAGATCCCTGAAGAAATAAAGGCTTTTAGAATCACATCTTCCATTCTCTTGTAAACAGACCATCTCACTCATATATTACATTCACTTTATTTTGTTGGTTGGCCTGATTTCTAGATGGATGGAAAGGATGAAGGACCTTTTCCTTTTTTTAACTTCATTTTTTAGGTAATAGCTCGATCACTGAAAGAACACTCATTTCCTTTTGAATGTCAGTGGACTCAGTGATAAGCTAAACGTGGATTCAAATAATTCTGAAGGTCCTTAAGTCATAGAGGTTTTAAAATTTAATTCAATTCAATGCAACAAATATTTCCTATTAGGTACAAAACAAATTTTGACACAAAACTGATGATTCTATTAAAAGATCTAACAAATTTACCACAAAAAAAGTTGTTTGGTTCAATGCAAAGAATACTGGATTTGGATCAGTGGACTGGAATGTTGGACTTGTCACTTATAGCCCATGTGATCAAAGGCAAATCAGTTAACCTCAGTGGGCTGTAAAATGAGGAGGTTGGGCTTAAACAACCTCTAAGTTTCCTTCAAACTCTAAATGTATGATCTTACATTATTATCCTATAACTCCCATCTTGAGGTAGGAAGTATGGTATGGTGGAAAGTCTCATGGATTTATTATCAGAGGATATAGTTTGAAAGCCTGCCTCTATTTCTTAGAACTTGGACATTCAATTTTACCTTCCTGGGCCTCAGTTTCCCTATCTGTAAAAGAAAGCAATTAGACTGGATGGCCTTTAACATCCTTTTCATGTCTAATGGTAATGTTCTCTTAAACAAAAGTTTCTTCACGTGGGTTCCCTGAACTTTTAATACTTTAGTAACTGTGTTTCAATACAATTTGTTCTCTTTGTAATCCTATTTATTTTATTTTGTGCATTTTAAAGCATTATTAGAGAAGGGGTCTGTAGGCTTCACCAGACTGCCAAAGGGGTCTAGTGAGACAACAAAAGATTTTAAGAACTTCCATGTTAAACTGTCTCCCTATAAACATATGCAACTACATACATATCTATGAAAGTATATATTATAACTAAACTTAAACATACTCATTGGAAAGAGCAATTATATTTATAAATATTTATTTATATATAAATTGATACAGTGATTATTCATGATAATCTTAAAACCATCAGGGTTCACAAGTAAATGAAAATGTGTTCTAATTTTCACAATTATATGTGTGAATTTGGCAAATCTTCACATTTCACAGAAGAAGGAAGGAGCAAGAACCAACATTTATTCAGTATCCACCACTTGCTAGAACTCTGCTAAGCACTTTATAAATATTATTTCATTTCATTCTTATAACAAACCCAGGAGGCAGGTGCCATTATTATTTCCATTTTAGATTTAAGCAAACTGAGGCAGATGGAGGTTAAGTGATTTGTCCAGGGTCACACAGCTAGTGGTGTCTCAAGCTAGATTTGATCTCAGATCTTCCTGACTCCAGGTCCAGATTTCCATCTACAGCACCGCCTAACTGCTGAGGAGTCCAGTCAACGCATTTATGTGGTCCAAGGGAACGAAATGATTGTACTTTATAACAGAATCCTGATTCGTAAATTTGCTAACTACTCTTTCATGCTGTAGACATTAGACAATATGGACATTATCGAGAGCCAATGTTGTATGGTAGAAAGATGTCTTGGTGTCAGAAGTCATGGGGGTTGAGCCCACATTCTGTTTCTAGTTCTATCATTTAATCTCTCTAAGATTTGCTTCCTCAAGCTTAAGATAGGGGTTATTTTGGCACTTTCTAAATAATAAATGGGAATAACAATGTGAATTATTATTATTATTACTCTGTGTTCAGTTTTGAGTCATAATATCTATCTATACAGGTTGGTGTAGGTTTATAATACATATATGTGCATATGTGTACACACACACACACATACACACACAAAACACTGTGGGGGCCAGGGACCCCAATTAGAGTCCTGTCTCTCTCACTAGCTAAGTTCAAAGACCTTGGGCAACCCAATTAACCTTTTCTGGCCTCAGCATCCTCCTATGTAAAATAAGGTACTTGGAATGATATTAAAGATCTTTCCTCTAGTTCTAATACCGTGATTGTATGATTAATATGCAATTTATCAGCATAGCAAAGAAAAGTTGCTTTCACAGTGCCATATTGTTTTGCCTCTAGTAGAAATAAACAATAGCTATGCTTTTCCCAGAAGCAGAGTAGAAGGACAGACAAGAATTTCAGGCCTAGAGTCAGGAAGACCCCACTTCAAATTTGACCTCAGACATTTACCAGCTGTGTGATCCTGGGCAAGTCAATTAACCTCTATTTGCCTCAGTTTCCTCATCTGTAAAATGCGGATAATGATAAACCTACCTCTCCCAGGGTTGTTGTGAGGATTAGATAAGATAATTAATAGTAAAGTGCTTAGTATAGTTCCTGGCATATTGTAGGTAACATATAAATGTTAGCTATTATTATTAAGAGGTGGTTTCAGAATCACAAACAGCTGAGTTTGAATTCTGTTATCCCTGGCAAATTATTTAACCTCTTGGTATTCCCCAGGCAGGTTTTTTTTTTTCTTTTGGGCGAGGCAGTCAGGGTTAAGTGACTTGCCTAGGGTCACACAGCTAGTAAGTGTCAAGTGTCTGGGGCCCTCCTGACTCCAGGGCCGGTGTTCTATCCACTGCACTACCTAGCTGCCCCCCACCCCCACCCCCAGGCAGCTCTTTGACACAATTAAGTTGTAGGGCAGGTGACAATCTGCATTAGTGGAGTTTGTAATGGAAGTCTAGTCCGAAAAAAAAAAAAACAAAACCTTAAAAATATTTTGCACATGCTATGTTGATATTTCAAATATCTGTGACTTCATCAGATTGGGCACTTTCTCTGCACATGAAGACTGTGATCTCTCTATCACTTAGTAAAATGTCTTTGTGAGCTGCTTTCACTAAAAGAAAGAATAATGTGGTGACCAATTTTCTGGTAAAGAGCAAGACTTTCTGTAATTAACCAGGGTGGCTCTTGGTAAGACACCCTCTTTTGTAGGGTCTGTAATTCAAAGCCTTCCCAGCTTGGTAGGCCTTGGTATATCTTGTGCTTCTCTTGCACTTATATTTCAAAAACCCAATAGAACCTACATGGTGCCATGATTAGGCATCAGAGTAAGGCTTTACTGGGGATTTCCTATAGCCATTCTGGTCACTGGGAAGATTTAGTTTTATGTTAGAATCTCAGTGACAATCTCAACTCTTTCTGTTTCTGTCAGAATAGGACTCATAATCTATTCATTGAACTTTTCAAATATTTCTCCTGAGCTAAAATGACTTTCTTATATGTTGATATGATTAACTGCTATATATCAATTTAATTTAGCACTCAGATAGCATTACCAACATTAGTACCATTATTAGAGAAATTTCCTGGTACAGGTCTACAGGAAATTGGATAATATCAGATCTCCAGTTTAATTACACAGAAGCTCCTATTAGAAATAAGAAAAAACCAAAACAGTAGAAAGTAGAACAATTTAAGTTTATACCAGACCATATGTCCAAAATAGTCTGAAGTTTTTTTTCCAATTTTCCATTGTCCCAAATGTAAGAAAATTTTATAGTGTTTTTAAGCTACTTAAATCAAATGTTTTGAGCTTAAAGACCATTACACTATCTACAGGAATGTTCCCTTTGATTAATTTCTCAGAGATGAGGATGGTGATTAATGTTGTTGTTCCTCCCCAACTCTCATTTTTTTGTCTTATCTCCTCGTATAGGTAGGATGTGCTGCAGAAAACGTACACGTGTGGGTGAACAACACCTGGAGAGTACTGAAACAGACACATAATGGAGCAAAGGAACCCAAAATCAATTATATTCTCATGAAAATTCGTGTGGCACTAGATGTCTCCGAATGCTTCCTCATTTTGAGCTCAATCAAGGGTAGTCAAGTTCAATCAAGTATGAATAATGTCAGGTACAACTCTATTCTGATACTATTTTTAATTTCCATATAAGCCCTAAGACATCTCTTCTAGGACAAGTAAAGAACACAATCTTTTCAAAGGCTGGGCCATCTACATCTCCCTATCCTTCCTCTTCAGAGGGGATTGCTAGTGACTTCAATGGAACTTCTCAGAGAATGTCCTGAGAACCTGGGTCATCTTTATTATATGACTTGAAAATTAGTCCGTATTCTTTAAGCCTATGTGAATTAAACAGGAGAAGGAGATGTGCTGTCAGGGTAGGGACACGGTCCAAAGATCTTTTAAAAATACCATGTATGGTCACAGGTAGACAAATGAGGCCTGGCTGAAGTTTAATTCTTAACATCTTTACACGTGACTGCTTTAGAAAAATGTGTGTTAGGTACTTCAATGAGCCAACAAAAAAGCAGGGCTAAAAAGTGCTAAGAGAGAAAGAGTTAACAAAGAACTGGGCAGTGTCATTTGTTACCCTTGCTGGGTAGCAAAAAAAAAAATAGAAAAATTAGAAAATTAGAAAAAGAATGGTGCTTTCTATCACTCCTATTCCTTAGGCACTGAGATTTTGCATAACAACATGGCAATGTTCTGGGACAAACTGATTTCCACACCAAACCAAGAAGTTTCAATAAAGTCAACACTTACAAAAATAATGTACTTTCCCCCCCCTCAGTTTTCAAAGACCATCCGTAAGCCTTTCCATATTCCCCTCCCCCTCACTCTTTTCCAAGGATTTTTTTTGGGGGGAAGAGGGGCTAGACAACGATTTTGATTACCCTTCTTGCTGGGCTGCTTACAGAAACCTTACTTATTATATAAGTGCCTATGAAATCGAAAACTAAGTTAAGGTATTTTAGCTACTGACTCTATAGGGCCTTATCTGGATTTTAAAAGTTTCTATAAAAGTTAAGTTCTAAATATTAACAAGCAATATACTCCCCATTTCTGAACTTGTCTTCAAACTGTTGAGATATTTTCATGATGGTCTATTCTTAAATGTACTTATTAAGAAGTCACTCCCAGAAAAAACACAGGTGACCAGAAAAGAAAATGACCTTTATTGTTCTGATAATCACCTCCTATCTATAACAACTACTGTTGGTTTAACATGACTAGTTCTTTTCATTGTTTAGTTTCCTATTAGATTGCTGTAGTAATTTTTAAAAATTAGGCAGGTAATATAAATATAGGTTGATGACAGTCACCATGCAATTGCTGGCTATATTTTATGGCTAAAAAAATAATATAAATCTGGAAGTGTTGACCCTTTTGGGGAGCACACATGTTCACAATGTAAGGAAAGATCACAGTAAGACACAACAACCACAAAGCATTTGATACTGTACTTTTCCTTCGGCATCTAATAATTATTCACACAAAAATTCAAAAGCATTACCTGAAATAGGAAAGATGGGTGTTGGGGGTGTCGAAATGACTCGAGGTGATGTACTATCTTCTAAGTAAAAATGTGCAGTCTGAAAACATTTTCTAGAGAGAGAAACAAGCAAATGACACTATGAAATGTTTTAAATAGAAGAGAGCTTCTGGATTCTTGGAAAGTGATGACATTTCAACTCAACTTAGCAGGCATATGTTAAGTATGTACTATGTGCCAGGCATTAATGAATGATATATATAGAACTTAAAAAACCCCAAAACACTTCTTAAATTGTATTAACAAACCTGCTATAGAGAAATAGAATGAACTGAATGATACTGTCACTGCGCCACCCCAGCCCCAGTTCATATTATTTTTACCTGTACCAGATGCAGAAGAAAGAGCAGATATCAGACATATTGAAAGAAGAAAAGGCACTTGGAGCTCTGTTTGGTACTAAATAGTACTTTGCAGAAAAATGAAACCTCTCCCAAACCCGGCAAATTAGTCTTCCACTGTACATTTATCATGTCTCCCCTCCACTGTATAGGAACAGAAGTGAAGCTGAAGAGATGGTTTGAAATACTTTCTTTAGCATATCCCGAGCCCTCTTCTATTTCAGATTTTTAATTGCTTATAAAATGAGGCATGCTGTCACTGAGTAGAATCGAGAGATCACAGTGGTGCCATTTTGCTAATAATAATAAAAAGAGGTAGCTTCATATTTGATCTAGGCTAACATGGCAGTACCAGATACAAGCCAAGGAAATCATCATGATGCAGGCGACTGGAAGCAGGGGAGTTTTTCTTTCCAACAGATGCTAGCCTTGTTGATGAGGGGGTTTAAGAATGAATACAAATGGAATCAGCTGCAACTCTGACCCAAGATGTAACTTGCATCTATTTTCATTCAGATAATAAGTGTAGCATCTGGTTAGAGCAAACTCGAAACTATTGAGAGGGGTAAATAACCAACTGCTGCTTTAAAGCAATGTAAAACATCCTTAATTAAAAAACTCAGATAATTAAACCTGCTAATGACACTCTTTGACGTGGCTCATTTAATTTATTTGCAATATTATTCACAAGTTGTTAATTTTAAATAGAAATACATGTGTAAGTGAAAAAATAATAATTTTGTATTTATGAAATTCCAGGATGGTTATTCTAATGTGGTTTTAGGCAAAATACGGTCCCATAGTAGCTATTTTTAGTAACTTTTGTTTTGCTTAAGCTGTTTTCTGAAGATGTAACTGGTGTGAGATGGCATATAATTTATTTATTCATCTACTTAATACATAGCAATGATATGCATACAATGAAAAACTAGAGCTACGTTCTTAGAGTGATGGAGAAGGATAAAAATGACCCCGAATACGATCAAGAGGAATAGAAAACAAGAACCCAGGAATAGTGATGCAGCTTCCAGGAGTGAAGTATGGCATTACTTTTTCTCTAAGCCAGCGGTTCTCAAACTTTCTGGATTCCAGACCCCTATACATTCTAAAAACTACTGGGCACTCTCCCAACTAGCTTTTGTTTCTGTGGGTTTTTATCTTTTGAGTTTTAATATATTAGAAATGAAAAAAAACTTTGTATTATTATCAAAATAGTTTTGACCTCAGGGATCTAGGATCTTGGGGATCTCTGGGGGGCCCCTAAACCATACTCTGCGAACTACTGCTCTAAGCTGAGCATCCCCAATTCCTATCACTGTTCCTCATGATGACTCATTCCTTGAAGCAGCTGGTGGCACAGTGGATAGAGTGCTGAGCCTGGAGTCAGAAAGACCCGAGTTAAAATCTGGCCTCTGATACTTGCTAGCTATGTGATACTGGACAAGTCACTTAATTTCTGTTTGCCTCAGTTTCCTCAATTGTAAAATGAGGGTAATAATATCACCAACCTTGAAGGGTTGTTGTGAGGATGAAATGAAATAATATTTGTAAAATGTACTTAGCACAGAGTACACAGTAGGCACTATATAAATGATTATTCTCTTCCATTTCCCTTCCATCAAGCACCATACTTTCTAGATGTCTCACCATTCTAGCTGTCCTCCTTTGGACTCACTCCAGGTTTTCAATGTTATTCCTGATCTGTATTAGCACAACTTAAATGTAATGTTCCAGACCTGTTCTGAACCACAGGCACACACCGAGTGTGGGCTGGGTCTTCCTGGATAGCCTAGAATAGAAGGTACTATTGCTTGCTACGATATAAACTCTACTTCCAGTAATGCAGCCTAAGAGGTTATTAGTTTCCATAGAGATGACTCACATTAAGCTTTAGCTAATTGAAATACCAAGGTCTTTATCACATGATTTTGAAGTCAGATCCCCCCATCCTATACCTAAATAATTGAGCTTCTGAACCAAAATACAGGGGGTCCTATTTATTCTTGTCAAATTTCATCTTGTTGATTTTCTCAGTGTTCCACTCTGTCAAGATGTATTTGAATCTTGATCTTATCAAACATATGAGCTTTCTCTGCCTGAAGACTTAAAAGTTTATGTTTTTAATAGCTTCATCACAGATACAATTATGGAAGAGGACAAGGGGCTGGGGAGGGTCCCATAGTATTCCATACTCCCACTAGATCAACACAGAGCCATTAAGACACTCTTTGTGTCTTAGTAAATAACAAGGATAAATAAATAAATATATATATAATGTAATAATAATAAAGGTGAAAAGGGAGCAGTTTTGAAACATTGCCCATTAATTCAACAAATATTCATTGAATGTCCATTGAGCACGAAGTTTCAGAAGGAAACAACAGAAATTATGCTCTCTACCCTTAACAACCCCACAAGCAAAGATGAACAAGTCATATGCAGATAGTAAGAAGATTAATTTGATGAAAGCAGAGAGGCTCATTTAGAAGAGTAATGAGAATTGGCTGGAGTCCTTGTGCCATTTAGTTAAGGGACTTAGATGCTGGACAATGATGTCTCTATTAGATAATCAGGCACTGAAGGCATTGATGATCATATGATTAATATTAGTTGAAAAAAATTAACATGCTAAGCAGTGAAGCTCATAACATAGTATATTGAGTTTTTTAAGGAGAAAAAAATTTTTTTAGCAAGTTAAAAAAATGAACTAGATATCCAAATCAATGGAATCTCGTTCTCTAGTTGAAGGTTTCACCGGCTCTCATCTGGTCTCTTTTAAGAGTCTGCTAATTTTTCCTCCCACCTCAAGTGTCTCTGCAATCCTTTTTCCACTCAGGTAATAAAAGTATTATTTCTAAAACACAGGTCTGATCATGTCACTCCCCTGTTCAGTAAATGGCACTGGCTCTGTATCTCAAAAATAAGATTCAAACTCCTCTCTCTGGCATATAAAGACCTTTACAACCTGGCTCCTATCTACCTTTCTAGTCTCACTATACATTAATATTCTTCACACACTCTGTGTTCCAGACAAACCAACCTTTTTGCTATTTCTCTCCTATAATAACATGTCTTCCACCTCCATGACTTTGCATAGGTTGTCCCTCAAGCCTGGAATACACTTCAAGCTCAGCTTAAGAACCACTCTACATCTCACCTTCCAATGACTTCCCACCATATTACCTTGGGTTGTTTTCTATATATTTCTATGTGTGTCTTTCATATATGTTGTCCTAAAGCAATAAAATATTTTAATAACCAATGAAGAAGTTATTGTCTTTGTGTGCCTTAAGCAATGTCTTGAATATAGAAAGCACTTAAATGCATTTCTATTGATTGAGACAGTGGATGAAATGATAGGACCTTTAAGGGATGCTTATCAGTAACCTGGCAAGGATGGCATTTTTTCCAAGGTATAATAATAGGAATTTAAAAGGCAGCCAACCTCTGACTCTGCAAATAACAATACATCTGATTATTATTATTAAGAGAATCAAATTTAGAGCTAGAAGATTCTTGGAGATCACCTACTCCAACTTTCTCATTTTGTAATGAAGGAATTGAGCCCAGAGAGGTTTTGTAATTTGCCCAACATTATAGAACTGGCTAAGGAGTAACAGAGCCAATATTGAGATCTAAGTCTTATGACTCTAAATCTAGGGAAGGGATAATTAAAGGAGGGTAGAAGATTAGTCCAGGGCAGTTAGGTGGCACCATCATGAACAGAGAGCCAGGCCTGGAGTCAGAAAGACTCATCTTCCTGAGTTCAAATCTGGCCTCAGATACTCAGTACCTGTGCGACCCTCGGCAAGTCACTTTACCCTGTTTGCCTCAGTATCCTCATCTATAAAATGAGCTGGGGAAGAAAATGGCCAACCACTCCAGTATCTTTGCCAAGAAAACCCCAAATAGGGTCTTGACCAATAGGACACAATTGAACAACAACAACAACAAAAGAAGATTAGTCCTAAGCAAACAAACACAAAAAAACCCTCTAAGGATGTAAAAACAAATATTTATAGCTCTTTTTGTGATGACAAAGAATTGGAAACTGAAGGGATGCCCGTCAACTGGAGGATGGTTGACCAAGTTATGTTTTGCTATTGTACTATAAAAAATGACTAAGAGGATGGTTTCAGAGAACTCTAGCAAGACTTGCATGAACTGGTGCAGAGTGAAGTGAGCAGAACCAGGAGAACAATTTATAAAATGACAACAATAGTGTAAAGACAAACAACTTCGAAAGACTTAAGGACTCTGATCTGAGTAATGACCAAGCATGATTCCAGAGGAATAATGATGAAATGCCACTCACCTCCTGACAGAGAGTGAGGGATTCACAATGAACCTTTTTTTATATACTTGGTAAAGTACAAATGTGGTGGTGTTGTTTTTTATAAGCTATACATGTTTGTAACTGGACTTTGGTTTTCTTCCTCAGTTGGAGGGTGGGGGTAGATAAGAAGAAAAGAAGAAAGATTTTTGCTGATTGAAAAAAATGATTAAAATATATTTAAGGTACAACACAAATCCAATGGTACATAAGTCCCTGCTATGAGATCTGCCAGAACTTCACCAGCTCACAGAAGTGCACTGGAGTCAGATCCTACTTCCTCCTGAGAGCTGATTGTTAAATTTTCAGTATGAACCTTAGAAATTGGCCAAAGTCACAAATATGGGCTTGATTTGTTTTATTGGTTATCTAGAGTCTAGACATAAGAAAGTGATAGGGAAAATGTTAATCATCCATCTTAAACATAAAAGTATGTCATGTGTATATATATATATATATATATATATATATATATATATATATATTTTTTTTTTCTGAAGAGTCAGCTGTTAAAACATTTACAAGTAAACCCCTGCTTATAGCCAATCTACCTATCTCTTTCCTCTTGTGAGGAAAAATGCTACCAAAATAGAAGTTATCATTTTTGTTTTTCTTCTCATGAGTTTCCTCTTTAAAAATTAACAGGAGGACAAACATATTATTTATTGATATGTAGAGACAGTATTATCTTCTTGAGATAGAGAAGACAGCACAATGAAGAGGAAAGAGCCCTAGGTTTGGAATCAGATGATATTAGTTCAAATTCCACCTGTTGCTTCCATCCTGTGTGACTGTAGGCAAATCCTTTTACTTCTCTAGGCTTCATTTCTTTCTTTATGAGAAAGAGGTCAGAATAGATGATCTCAAAGGTCTTTTTTAGTTCTAAATATATGAATAGGAATGGGAATGGAAAGTTAGTCATCCATGGTCCTTTAGCATTTTCTTATTTCTCCATCCCAAAATGAATCATGGATGTCATGTGCTGGAGATGGAAGAATTTCTATTAACATGTTTTTGCCTTTTGGATTAGAAAGGCCATTGGTCCTTATTCTAAGGGTGTGAGTCAAATCGAGTATGCTTACATCTAAGTATGGACAGAAAAATTAAATATTTTTGAGTTTCAGAAGACTGGTGGTGTTGGTAATGTTGTTTGACATTAATCCCTAAGGGCTCAAAAATCTAAACAATGCTTTACCACACCTGAAAGGTAAACTGCTATCTGACCTCAGAAGAAAATCCAGTAAATTCCTCTGAATGTGTTGTATAATTCCCATGGCCATGGCCATAGCCAAGGAGAAGCAGCATGGCATTGTGAGTGGATTGAGAGCTAGAAAGGAAGGCTTGGGTTCAAGTTTCACCTTGGATACATACGGATTCAAGGCACTTCACATCACTGGGCTCTAGGCAAGTCTCTAAAAGTATAATTTGTTATATATATATAATATATATAAAACTGTTCAAATAAACCACAGAGAAAAGATGAAATTTTCAATGAATTTAAATGAGATTTCTGCTGGCAATAGATAGGTTTTTATTTTAAAGAGGCAGCCTGAGCGTGACAATGGTGAAGATAAGAGAGCTAGCATGCATATAACACTTTAAAGATTCCAAAAATGCTTTACATCCAAGGATGTGCTGGTAAATGTTTAAACATCCGTTCTCTGAAATTGCACTTTATTGTCGTTTAGTCATTTTTCAGTCACGTCTGACTCTTTGTGACCCCTTTTGGGGGTTTTCTTGGCAAAGATACTGGAGTGGTTTGCTGTTTCCTTCTCCAGCTCATTTCACAGATGAGAAAACTGAGGCAAACAGGGTTAAATGACTTGCTCAGGGTTACACAGCTAGTAGTTGTCTGAGGCTGAATTTGAACTCAGGTCTTCCTAACTCCAGGCCTGGTGCTGTATCTACTGTGCCACCAAGCTGTCCATAAATGCACAACACACTGTTGAGTTTGAATTATTAACATTTTCTCTATCAGCTCCTAAATTCTAAACAATTAACAAAACAATAACTCAATCCCTGATTTACAGTATTTGCCAATTTTCAAGATGCAAATGCTCACACTGGAAAATTTAAAAACTGCTGCTTCTTGCATGAGCTCCAGATGCCAACCTTGTTATGTCTATGGTTGTATCTAACTCTGACAAAACCTGAGAGGTGGGTACTACGGCTATTATTATCCCCATTTTACAGAGGATGAATCTGAGTCTCAGAGAGGTTAAGTGACTTGTCAAACAATCTAGATTTGAATCTGGGCTTTTCCTGATTCCAAGTCAAGAGCACTTTCCTCTAATGCCCTCTGCTTCTTAAAGATCAGTGCACTGTATCTTACAGGAAGCTGGGGCGGAGTTTGTGGTAGGGTAAAAGAATTAGCATCCCCTCTGACTTCAGAGAATATCTATTCTAATTCTTTCATTTTTCTAATGAGAAAACTGAGACCTACAGAGATGATGGGATTTAATCAAGCTTGTACAACCTCTAAGTGTCAGTGCCTGGATTCAAGCATAGATCTTCTCATTTTAATTTCCTTATCACTTTAATATATCATCATCCTACAGTATAAAGGAATCTGTTTCCCTTTAGTTTTGTTTCTGTTTAAAATTTACATCCCATTCTCCCTCTGAGGAGCCACTAATGCATTGTTCTTTGCTGAAGACATTTCACATCCTTTCAGTGAGGGGCTGTCACACGTAAATTATGCCCTAAAACATCTGGAAAACTCTTTCAAAGCATATTATTTAATATATAAGAAGATTCAACATCGATATTCCATCTGTTCTGTATAAGCAGCAAACAACTTCACGACTATGTGCTAAGTGTTGATAACTATGTCTCCTGCTAATTATCACCAGGCTATGAAGAAAAAAGTGATGACTGTTTTAAACTTGCAGACATAGGTCCTATCAATCAATGTTAACCTGATTATTTAATTTACACCTTTTCATCACAGTAAGCATTTAGATCTAAAACCTGGAAATATGTAATTCTTATTACATTTCTTTGAATACTTGTAAAAATATGAAACAATATTCAGCACACTGCATTTGTTGTAACGACTTTTGCAACTTCTCCATAAGGTCTTGTTATCTATTATAATTATCAGCTTTTAGAAAATAGATTTATGATGAATCTTACTTTTAAGATGCTTTTGAAATGTAGGTGAAAATCAGAGTGAAGTAGTCAATTAGAAAAAATAAAAAGGGAAACTATTTAAGCCCCTTCAGATTTTTCACTTAAAGAAATTTAGATGAATAGCCAAACTCATAAACTTGTAAAAACCCAAACAAGAACTACTGTTATTCTTAACTGAATGCTCTCTTTGGAATCTGAATCTGACACTGCTAACCCAGAGTATAAATGTCTTCCAATACCTGGGACAGATTGCAATACTTCATCATACCCACATTTTGTACCTTGGAATCAGTATCAAACATCTGCATGATTGCTGCCCATGACAGAAAGGGATTAGTCCTTAGCCTCACAACCACTATGCTCTATCAAATGTACAGACATGTATGTTATTGCTAACACTCTTTTTAATGGACAAAGTGAATTTTTAATACCATCATTTTTGTTGCTGTTTGGTCATTCAGTTGTGTCAGACTCTTTGTGACCCCATATGGGGTTTTCTTGCAAAGTTACTGGAGTGTTTGTCATTTCTTTCTCCAACAGATTAAGGTAAACAGACCTTAAGTGACTTGCCCAGAGTCACACAAGGAGTAAGTTTCTGAGGCTGAATTTGAACTCAGGACTTGCTGACTCTAGGTCCAGTATTCTAACCACTGAACCACCTCCAATACTATCATTTAATGCTGCCAATTTTAACTGGTGAAAGTTTTATGTATCCTAGTCAAGTCAACCAACATTTATTATGTTCCTACTTTGTGCCAGGAACTGTGCTAAGTGCTAGGGATACAAAGAAAAGCAAAAACAGTCCTTGCCCTCATGGAGCTTACAATTTAATGAGGGAGTCAACATGTAAACAACTATGTACAATGTATAAGATAACAATAACAGCTAACACTGATTAAGGGTCTACAATGTGCCAGGCTCTCTGCTAGGCAATGAAGAGAAAACAGAGATAAAAAGGACAAGGTCCCTGCCTTCAAGCTTATAACTTAGTGGGCAATAAACATGTAAGGGCAGCTAGGTGGCACAGTGGAGAAAGACTGACCCTGGAGTCAGGAAGACCATAGTTCAAATCCAGCCTCAGACACTTATTACCTGTGTGACCCTGGGCAAGTCCCTTAACCTTAATTGCATCCCCCCCCCAAAAAAAAATCTACAAAAAAAGTAACTAGCACAAAATATGAGCAGTACAGAGGAGAGATGAAATCAGCTGATGAAATCAGGGAAGGCTTCATGGAGGAAATAGCCTTTGAGCTGGGCCTTGAAGGACAGATTGTGGGACCCTAGATGGGATATATTTCAACACACAGAGAAGAAATGGGTCGGATAATCCAGCAGAAAAGTGAAGGTATGTTTTGGGTGTGGACAAAATAGTAATTTGGTTATAATATGTGGTAAGTATGTGATAAAACTGGAAAGGTATATAGGAGGTATATTGTGAAAGGCACTGAAAGAATGCCAGCCTGAAGAATTGTGACTTTATTTGGTACATAACAGGTTTACAAGAGATCTTAAGTCAGTTATCTTATTTGATTCTCTCAATGATGATTTGAGACAGCAGGATATACAGTGCAGAGAGGGAGTCAGGAAAGCCTGGGGTCAAATCCTGCCTCTGACATATACTAAGTTTTTTTGTTTGTTCATTTGTTTGTTCTTTTGTTTTGTTTTTGGTTTTTTTTGGTTTTTTTTGGTGAGGCAGTCGGAGTTAAGTGACTTGCCTAAGGTCACACAGCTAGTAAGTGTCAAGTGTTTGAGGCTAGATTTGAACTAGGGTCCTCCTGACGCCAAGGCCAGAGCTCTATCCACTGTGCCACCCAGGTGTCCCCTACTGACACATACTATGAACAAGTCACTTAGCCTCTTAGTAGACCAGGTAATTCTCTAAAGCTATAAATTGCAGATCTTAATAACCAATCAGTATAGGTGACAGAGTTTCCACAGTGGGAAATTCCCATTCAAGATGAAATCACATATCAGAGTCAATAACGAAAATAAAAACAAAATAATTTCAACTGACATTTATATGATCACTTTCAAGTTTGCCAAAAGCATTACATATACTGCCTCCTTTAAGCCTCACAACAACCAGGTGAGGCAGGTACCAGAGATATTATCCCCATTTTACATACAGAGAAACTGAGGGTCAAAGAGATTGACTGACTTCATGGTGTCATAGATTTAGAACTGTAAAGGACATCTAAGGTCATTTAGTCCAACCCCCTTATTTTAGATGAGGAAATTGAGACCAGGGAAGGTCAAGTAAGTTCCAGGATCACACAAATAATAAATCCAAGAACAAGGATTTGAACCCAAGTCCTTGGATTCTAAATTGACAGTAAGAGTCAGAAATGAAATCTGAACCAAGGTTTTCCTAATTCTATGTCTAGCATTCCTTACTGCCTCCCTAGGCATGGGGGAAACATTTTAAGTTTTTCAGTAGAGGATGTTCAGATTATATCGGTAGAGAAGGAAGATTATTTTCAGTAGCAGTGATTAGTGGAGGGAAGGAAAGAGTAGATGGGGGACAGAGACTGTCACAGGAAAACCATTTAAAAGTCTACAACAATATTTCAAGGGACAGATGATGAGGATAGGAGTGAGGTAATCTGACTAGAGGCTCGGGGAATAGAAATCACAGCCCTGATGGGCAGCAAAGAATCCTCAGTGCTCGATAACCAATTAGATTTGGGGGGAGGAGGAAGGGAAAGTAAAAATTCAAAGATGACTCCTGGTTTCTGAGTGTTACCATTAACAGAAATAGGGAAATCAGGAGTAGGAAAGAGTTTGGGCAAAAAAAAAAAAAAAAAACTGGCTTAGTTTCAGGCCTGCTTGCTGATGTTAAATTAATTTCTTCTATAAAATGGTTTCATCTTGTACCCAGAGGGCAGGTCTCCAGAACAGAACTCATTATCTTTCCCTATTTCCGTCCAAGGCACCATCTTTCTTCTAGTCACTCAGGTTTTCAACCTAGAAATCATTCTCAACCCACTACTCTTACTCATCTCCCCTGCCCCTCATATTCAAGTTGCCAGACCTCAACAGCTTTGAATCCTCTTCTCTATAATTATACCATGACCACCCTACAGCCTTCAGCTCTCATACAAACAACTACAAAGGCTTCCTAATTGTTTTCCTTGCATCCACTGTCTCCCCTCTTCAATCAGTCCACCATGGAGTTGCCAAACTAGTATTCCTAAAGTGTAGGTCAGATCATGTCACTTCTCTACTCAGGAGGCTCCTCTTGGCTCCCCAATGCTTCTTCTGTTTGGAATTTAAAGCCCTTCACATTTGATGAAACTTTCTTACCAAGTTCCAGCCAAACCCACCTACTTGATGTTCCCCAAACATGATATCTCATTTTCCACCTCCATGCCTTTGCACAGACTATCCCTGAAAATTAGAATAATCTCTCTTTACCTCCATCTCCTGGAACCCCTTGCTCCCTTCAAGGCTCAGCTCAAACATCATTTTCTTCAAAAGGCCTTCACTAATTCCCTCAGTTATTAATACCTGCCTCAAAAGGCCATTTAAAAATTTGAGGTTTGTTTTTATTGGTTGAGTCTTGCCTTATCTACCTTTCTAAGATCGCTCCTCTATGCCTCCTTTTCTCCTCAGATACCCTCATCATGCTGGTGCAGATCCCCATTACTTCACTGCTGGACTACTGCAATAGACTGCTGGTTGGTCCCCTGCCTTAAATCTCTCCCCATTTCATCCTCCACTCAGCTGTCAAATTAATCTTCCTAAAGCACATGTCTAACTGTGACCTCCTCCTCACCCCTTGCCCCACCATTCAAACAAATCCAGTAGTTCTGTATCACCTCGAGAATCAAATATAAAATCCTCAGTTTGGCCTTTAAAACCCTTCATGACCTTTCCCCTTGCTACCTTTCCAGTCTCCTTAAACCTTACTTCCCCTTCACGTAGTCTGCAATTCAGTGACAGTCGGTGTCCATGGGTGTTCCACGAACAAAACACTCCATCTCTCAACTCCAGGTATTTCTGCTGATTGTCTGCCATCCTTGGAAGACATCTCTGCCCTCTGGCTTCCCTGATTTCTTTCAAGTCTCAGCTAAAGTCTCTCTGGATTCTTGGTTAATAACAGCAAATTAACATTTATTAAGTACCTACTATGTGGTTTTGTCCTTTGTTCTCAAAGAGGACCATGACATCAGGGAAACGATGACATGATTTGCAAATGACTTTGAGTTGAGGGAGGGAGGAGGGCTGTGCAAAGTCACCAGCCTCACTTTCTCCTCCAGAGCCATCTGGGTCAGTGGCCAGATATTGATCAGGGCAACTGGAGATGGCCCAGGATGTACTGGGAGACCTTGGCCCTTTTAAGCTAAGGTCTTTTCAAGTTCTCACTTTGAGTGAGGCAATACCCAGCAGTCAATGGGGATACAAAAAGAGGCAGAAGACAAGTCCCTGTTCGTAAGGAGCTCACAGTTTAATGGAAAAACAAACAAATTATGCACAAACAAGTTATTTAAGTTATAAATAGGAAATAATTAAGAAGGGGAAGGCACTAGAATTAAAAGGGGTTAGGAGAGGCTTCATGTAGAAGATGAGATTTTAGTTTGGACTTATAGGAAGCGATTGAAGGCAGCAGGCAGAATTGAGAAGGGAGAACATTCCAGGTATGATGGACAGCCAAAAAAAATGCTCATAATTGAAAAAATGGAATAATGAGAGAAAGAAAGAAAGATAAGACTAAAGAAGAAAAGTAACTGTAACCACATTTCGATTTTACTGTAAGGCAAAAAAAAAAATGCAAAGAATTCTGTGAATCTCCTCAATATAAATTCATCTGCAGATTCTTCCTTAGTCTTGCCTATCTAGAGTATTATGTCCCAAAAGATATTTAAATTATACTGGCAAAGGAAAGCATATTATTTGCAATGCTCTCTTTATGGGTATGTTGAACTATTAGTGAAACTTCTAGTGAAAGCATTAGAATTTTAGTTTCCAGTCCTGAGAAGTGATCTAAGAATCAGGAGACTGAGGTTTCTGGCAGAGACAGTTTCCAGTCCTAGCATGTGTCACTGGTCAAATCACTCAATCATTTAATCTCTCTTAGTTTCCTCATGAGTGGATGATGAAATTTGGATTGTTTTGTTCAGTCATTTCAGTTGTGTCCAACTCTTTGTGAACCCATTCTGGGTTTTCTTGGCAAAGATACTGGAGTGGTTTTCCATTTCCTTCTCCAGCTCGTTTTCTAAATGAGGAAACTGAGGCAAAAGGGTTAAGTGACTTGCCCAGGGTCACACATCACAAAAGTGTCTGAGACCACATCTGAACTCAGGTCCTGACACCAACCATGCTATCTATTGTGCCACCTAGCTGCCCCTGGATTTGGATTAGGCTCTTTCTAAAATTCCTTATAAATCTAACAGTACATGATTTTTGGATTAAGAATCTGTGGTATACAGTCATCTGGTAAAACAACTCCTGTAGAGAAGGAGCCAGCCATCCCATAAATGTGCCAAACACTTGCCATACCCAAGACAGGCAAGTCAGCCTAGCTAAAGGCAGAAGGTGCTCTGAAGGAGAGATAGGAGGTGGCATGGGTCAGGCAAGTCAAACCACTACCACCACCTTGACCACCACCTCTCCTCAGACTCTTATGGAGATGGCCCAGGACTTGGAATCCAAGAGCCCTAGAAATCACAATTCTTTTGGCCTACTGCCTTCATCCATTAACCTGGGAAGCACCCCCTATGAAGATATAGCCTGGTAACTGTTCCTGCCGATGCTACAGCAACAGGTAATGAAGACTCAGAAAAGAAAGGTCTTGCCACCAAAGTCCTTGGCAATGTCCAATAGTTTAATATAAGAAACTAATGATTTTATCAGTCAAAATGACATTAAAGAAGAGGCTTTGCTTCTAGGCAAAGATCCTTTGCCTAAGGGATCATGGGACCACTCTATTTGAGATTCAGCTGACCTTCCACATGTCAACACAATATGTCTCCTCCATTAGAATATGAGAGCCTTGAGAACACAGGTCATCTTACTTTTCTATTTGTATTCTTGCAGCTTATCATAGTGCTTTGCATGTAGGCTTCCTTTATTCATTCATAATGGAGTACTTCTATAACACTATTTGATAAAGAGGATTATTTAGTCTAGCGGTCTACTGTCCAACTCATTAAAATGAGTTGTGGTCGTGTCCAATCACAATCAGCTTTGACAGACAAATCAATATTTTGGTTGGTTTTGTAGCATTAAATACAAAGATTTGTGTAGATGTGATCAATTTTAGTAAGTGGGCTAATCAGGGTAATTCTGCTTTATCTTAAATGAGCCATATTATAATACAACATGGATAAATCACTTTGTTCAACAGATGTATTCCTAAAATTTTGTACATAAACTCAGTTTTGGCAGATTAGTTCAAATGCATTATGGGAGCTTACTATTTAAAGGAATTCTGTTGGAAATACTTTTATGTAAATTCCCTCAATTAATTTTTTATAAATTATGTAATTTATTTTAATCAAGTCATAGTTTCCCATGATAAGAAGCATTTGAATATGGAAAAAAGTCAAATCAAATCACCACTTATATCTTCATGGGGGCAGGGGAGTAGAAATTAAATGTATCTTTTAGTTGTGGGCATTATTTTGTTTGGAAAAGTAATTTCAAGACAGAAATGGATAAGTCTATTAAAGCATAGACAGAGGGAAGTTTCCAGCATATAAGTTCACTAATATGTAAGACAGAAGACAAACTAGTCTACTAGAATGTTGCCCTGTCTCTAAATATTAATCTTCTCCTTGGTTATTTGAGTATGAGAAACATGAGGTTTGATTTACTGGCACAAGTCAGCAAGGAAGCACTGAATGAAAATAGCACTGGCCTGGTAGTGAAGAGACTTAGCTTCCAGCTCTGACAGCTACTAACATATATGGCCTTAGGGAAAGCATTAAATCATTTAACTTCTATAAGTTAGTTTCTTCACAAAGGCTAAAATTCTACCAGGGAAATCAACCCATGAGAGACTCAAACAGAATCAACTTCAGAGGGTAAGAAAAAGAGGACCTATCAGAAGGGGCTGGTGAAGGTACAGCTACGAAAGCAGTTCAAGTCAAAAAGAACAGTCTTAGCAGACTGCTGGTTTAACATGGGTCAGCAGTGTGACCCAGAAGCCTCAAAAGTTCATGGGATTTTAGGTTGCATTACAAAGCAGAATGACCAGTTCTAGCTCTGTCTTAGTCAGCTCATGTCTGGAATAATACATTCAGTTCTAAATACCACATTTTAGGAAGGACAATTGTAAACTGGAAAATGCACATAGGAGAGAAAACACAATGGTGAATGGTCTTGAGTCAATTGTCATATGAGAATCAACTGAGGGAACTGAGGATGTATAGTCCAGAGAAGAAAAGACTGAGAGAAGGGAATTTATAAGCTATCTCCAGGTATTTGAAGGGTATTACATTGGGAAAAAAAAATTAAGCTTTTTCTTCTTTCCCCCAAAAGGAAAAACCAGGAGTTATGGGTGAAACTTGCAAAGATACAAATTAAACCTTCATGTAAGGAATACCTTTTTTAGAAATTAGTCATTCAAAAATGAAATGGATTTTCTGGAGGAGGTAGTAAACAGGTTCTCCTTCATTAGGGACCCTTAAGTGAAGAACGAATGATGACCTCTTGTTAAGGAGTATTATAGGATATCACTATTTGGTTAGGAGTTGGTCTAGATCATGGGTAAAGAACTTGAGGCCTCAAGGCCACATGTGGCCCTCTAGGTCCTCAAGTGGAGCCCTTTGACCAAAACCAAGTTTGAAGTTTAGATTCAGTCAAAAGGCTGCACTTGAGGACCTAGAGGGTCACATGTGGGCTTGAGGCTGATTTTGATAGTATATGAGGCTCCTTAACAAAACTGAGATTTTATAATTCTGATCTGCAGAAGTCGTAAGTTCATGAAATTATTTGGATAACAAGAAAACAAAGTCCCTGTAATTGTATTTCATTGCATGCTGTGTAAATGATTAAAGTGGAGAGGGAAGATAATGCATCATGTTAATATGGGCAAAGACGAAAATTCATACATGTAGAGAAGGATGAAAGCATTTTACTGCTTCTTGGATTTTATATTCCACTCTTTAAAATAAGCATAAAATAAGACTCACCTTTAATGATGCTCTCACCTAGCCAAATACCCACTACACGAACAATCTGCTTCAGGCTTCACTGTCTCACGAGTATACCACATTCATCTCTATCTCCATGGCTTTGATGAGCCTGATTCTCCTGACTGGTATGTCGCCTTACCTTCTCTCTCTGCTTATCCTGACCCTACTTACCCATTAAATTCTCTGGACTCAAATTCTCTACATTTTCCTTGAAAACCTCCTGATTTCTATAAATACAAATGATCTCTCCTTTCTTTAACTTGCTACATCACTTACTGCCTATGGCACACACTTTAATGTTTAATAGTATATTTTCTTGTATCTCTCTATATTTCATGTATCAATCAGGAATTTATGTACTTTGAGGCCAGAGAGCATGTCTTCTATTTCTTTTGTATCCTTAACAGCTCCTTACATATTGAAGGTATTTAATAAATATCTGACAAATTAAATTGAGATTAGCAATTTTGGAAAAACATCTAAGAAATGGATAGGTTTGTCACAATAAAAAGCTATAGAAAAATAATGCTAAAGAGAATGAGTTAATTGCAAATCTTCAGAGTAAAAGGTTCTAACTTATTAGTCAGTGAATTATGTCCATCTTTCAGAGTCTAGCTATAGTAAAATTCTATACAAAGCCATGTTTTACTATACACTTGGATATATACACACACATCCTACACTATGGGTCATGTCATATTTCCCAGTTTTCCCAGAGCTATGCCATCTGTATCTCTCTTTATAGCATACAAAATCTAAAATATGATTTATCCTTAAGAATTATAATAGGATATAATGGAGTTTACCATCTTTCCTTTTAAAGACATTCCATAAAGAAAAAAAATACACCCAAACCAAATTATCCCTAGACTTTACTTTTGAATTCAGTGTCATCCTTCCACTTTAATTTTAGCAAACTAATACTTTTTTTCTCTATGAACTGATATGTAATTTAGGAGTTCTTCATAGGTATAGGATAAAACTCATGCAAAGCAAGGGATTATAGTTAAATAAGCATACATTACTATTTCTATTAATTTTTCCAAAGAATGTACTTAAAAGACATGGAAGGTAAAAAAAAAAAAAAACCAAAAGCATCCAGTTGAGATAAATTCAAGAATGACATTCTCTTGTTTGTTACTTGTCAACATGAAATTATAGCTGTCAAAATAATTTATCTAAAACAACCAGAAACAAAGCTTTTTAATTTTACCTTTATCTTCTTGCCTTAATTATGGAAATCAATCATCCCCTTCATTAAATCTTTATGTACACAAGATGGCAGCTTGTTCATGACTACTCCAAGAAATAATTAAAGTTCTGAGAAAATCTACTTTAAAAAACCTTTCATATCTGCTTAAGGAGCATGCCATAATAACAATCATTATTTCACTAATCAGGACAAAATCTGACCTATGTGCAGTCTGAAAAATCAAACTTACCTCCAATAGATGAGAATACCCACTAGAACCACTAGACAGATAAAAGTCAGGGCTGATACGATCACAAGAGGTATAACTGTCTTCTTCTCTGATTCCAAACCCTCAGCTAGACCAATACGAGATTCATGGCTACTATTACTTGCTTCTGCAGTCAGAGAAAATTGAGATAGTTTATATTTAAGCACAAGGAAAATTCACAGAATTATTGAACTACTGAATTGTAAAACTATATGTTGCTACTTACCTTTCATGTTTTGACTCTATAATATCACATTAGATGAATATGCTTACAAATACATTTTTGGAAAACAAAGATAGTAAGTAAAAGAGACTACTTGAACAGAAGAAACATGGCACCCCAACAGTAAATGACACATCACCTTCTTAGGAACTACAGAGTTTGTATATTTTTAAGAGGCAATTTGAGACTTAAAGTAAGAAAACTATCCATCACTAAAGTAAATTAGCAAAAGCAGCAAATGGATTTTATTAGATCATCATTAAATATCTTGACATTCTTAAAATTATTTAGATGTAATTATTTCTCTCTTTGCAACTAAAACAAATTCTAATGTGACAGAGCTACTTAAATTGACTGCTTCACTTCATTTAAAATTATCTTCTTGACTTTGACTTATAGGTTATTTAAAATTTTTTATTTCGAATTTCTTCTCTATCTTTCCTTTCTCAAAAATCAAAGTACTACATGTGAATTGGAGAATCACATAGTTCCTAGAACTCATTTCAATTTAAAAAATACTAAACAATGAGAATTGTTTCTGAATCCATTCTTCAGATTAATTTAAAGGCCTGAAAAAAATGACACTTCTTCTGTGACTGAAATTTACACACCAAACTATATTCTCACTTGTATTATCATTGTTAACTGGAAGAAAATTCTTCACAGCTGTTATGGTTAGTTAGTTCCCATACTGTAGAATGCAATCAGGCTATGAACAGTTCTTGCCTTATGTTTCACATGGCACTTAGTAGGAAAAAGTTTAAGAATTCATTAAACCCTTCATCAGAATTACTTCCTCAAAGATAATGGATTACACTGCTATAACATTAGGGAACACCTTGACCTGGTATGGACACTTGGAAAAGCTCTAAAAAGAAGGAACTGGTTTGCACTGTCCAATGAACTTGGCGTAATTGATGTTTCCCTTATGATCATCATGCTAACAGGAATAAAGTTCATGGGGAAACAATTTAATTTTAAACATTTTAAGGAATACAAAATTAAAAAACAAAGCCAAGAAATGAAACTTAGTCTCAAAATACATTAAATTGAATAATACTTAAGATTCATAAAAGGAAAACTCTTATAGTAACATAGGAATTTTGCCTTGGCATTGTATAATTTTTACAGGCTTAAGGCTCAATTTTTTATTGAGCCTTGCCCCGCCCCAAGAAAAGAAATTTTGTTGCCAAATATCACATGATACTCTCATGTAGGAAGTAAGGAAACATAACCTAGGTCCATAGAATAGTTTACATTTTAGCATGATTCTATTATCTGCTAGAAATAATGGAGTATATGTCTGCTTCCATATAATGATAAAACAGGATGAAAAGGGGAAAAAAAAGTTCAAGTCATTGGGCTGTCACAATGTCAATTCACTTCTTTCTCTGCTCTTTTCTTCCTCAGTCCTGCCCTCATTAACTAGCTAGAGAATTTCTGTTTCTCTTATGGTTAATATGCTTAGCCCATTGTGGACGGCATAATTCCTAGCTACTACTCATTTTCACAGAAAAGAATAATGGGTTGGTGAAATGCTCAGCAGGATGCCCAACTAGCTAGGAGGTGGCAGTAGATAGAACACTGCCTGGAACTGTTGAGTTCCAATTTAGCCTTAGCCTTGCTGGCATGACCCTGGGCTAATTACAACGAAAAAATGGGGCTAATAATAGCACTGATATCCCAGGTTTGTTGTGAGGATCAAATAAGATTATACATATAAGGCACTTAGCACAGTGCCTAGCATATAGTAAGTGTTTAATAAATGCTTATTTGCTTATTTTCCCGGCTAATCTGGTATACTTTGGTCTATAAGAGTCATCCCATTTTTATGATTCTGAAAAAAATATTTAATGCTGGAAGGGTGAATTTTAAGACTGTTCTTATTTTTAACTGTTAGATTAGTGACATGTGACAAATACATACAAAAGATAGAAGAAAAGTAAAGCATTCAGCCATGTTGCCCCTACATCTACCAATGGATAGCATTTCTGCTAATGAGCTAGAGTCATTGGCTAGTATGATCACAGTTACTAAAGTCCCTGATTCTGAACATTTGACTAGATTAATACATGACTCATGGTTATCATTTGCCTGGAATCAGCTGACAAGCAAAAAAAGTGATCAGACTCATTTTGGGGGTAATGACTTGATCTGAATCACCACAACAGAACATTATGTAGAAATTAAATTATTCAGTATCTTCAAATATCTATTTTGTGTTATATAGGAAAAAAATGCCAGTTTATCCAAAATGATTTTTCACTTTTTAGCCAGATTATTTTGACATTTTGTACAAGTAACTTACATTGCCATTTATAAAATATCTGATGGAACTAACATTAGCTCAGCTTGCTTGTGGCAATCCCTGAGACGAGTTTTCTAGCAAAGAAAATTAATTCTTTTAAAAATCATTTTTACTATTAATGCTATCTTGGTTTTGTTTAAAAGGCAATACCACAACACACTTTCTGAAAATATATACAATATATGTAGAGCCTATATCAGATTGTATGCAGTCTTGTGGAAGGAGATGGGGAGGGAAGGAGAGGAAATTTAAAACTCAAAAGATTATGGAAGTGATTGTTGAAAACTAAAAAAAAAAAAAATTAATCAATAAAAAAATAAAAAAATAAATAACATATAAAAAAGAAAATATGTACACCAGGATAATTATATAGACATAACAACGCAACTAGTCGAGACACAAAATGCTCAATCAGCATGATATGTAACTACCAACAGATTTTTTCCCCTGCTAAATGCAATAGCTGTTTATACCAAGTAAATTTAGCTTATCTGATCTCTACATGTTATTTGGCCAATGAAATGGGAAATTTATTAATAAATAATTGGATAATAAATGATAAATCCTAGTATTTGAAGTAGTTGTTGGAAATAAAATGTAAATTTGGTGATAAAATTGGAGTCCTGGGTATGGTAACTGTAGATTTCTTACTTATAAAATATGATTTCTAGACATGGTCAAATTTAATATCTTGTTTAAAGGAAATATCTTAGATGTGATTAGAATAGAACATTACATCTCTGAAAAACTCCTGTTGGGAACATATGAAATACCAAAGCTACTGTAAGCTGTAAGAGCTTACTCTGTATAAGGCACTGTAGGCTAGGTGCAACATAGAGTGGAATTCAATTCCACCTGTAATCATATGATAAATTTTACAAAAAAAAAGACTTCTCTTAAGTCTCTTAATGTCTATTCTATTTAACAACTAGTATTAGTTTCTGATAATAGAAATGATGTCCCAAAGTTCTTCTCATTAAATCAATATAATAATTTTTATCAGCAAGTTGTTTGGTTTCAAAAAATACATTTAAGAATGGGAAACTAGATTGCAATTGATCCAGCAATGTAAAGGATTCAAATGTAATGAAAATATATTAATGATGAATGACAACTTAGGAAAACTGAGAAATGGATGGATTCTTGAAATTCTCCTCTAAAGTTCATCTTCTGTTAAAACTCAACAACATGACATAGACTTAGAAATTGCAGAACAACCTAATTGAAAAATCCATTAAAACAACCACTATAAAAATCTCAGCTTGATAGCACTCCATGTATGTTAGCCCTAACGAATGCACCATGATACCTCAACTATGAATTCATTATAAATTTTCATGTCAGAGTTTTAACTGTTGAAATTTAAATGTAATATTAAATAGACAAAATTTGATTGCAGGGAAACCTCATGACCAAAATGTACCCATTTTTAATTGCCGCTTTTGCACTAAAAGAAAATATGCAACATAATTTAGTGGAAAAAAATAACATAGAGGAAAATTCTTTAATGAGGTTGATGTCTAGGTGCTGGGTTATAAACAGGAGCTATTAGTAAGTCAAGCAACATGTTAAACAGTTATCTTCTGAAGTACTGTCAAGATTTCAAATCTTTTCATTGCTAATTACAAATAATGTTCCCTTAAATTTAATTAAAGCAAACTATAAATAACATGATCCCTTTGGTGTAATTAACTTGTGTCCTTATGTGCATAATGAACGTATTTTATAATTCTTAAGAAAAGGGGGTATTGTGTATGCTTTTTAAAAAGTTGTTTTTAAAACATCTAACTAGCAAATTTTCATCAAAAAGTTAAAAAGCATTAATTTTACAGATACATTGATTTTTATCTTTTCATATGATTATGATGCATATCAATAATTGATACATGAATTCCTTCTGGAACTCTAGTCAGAAGCGAATGGTGCAGTATTTTGTTGCCTGATACTGCCCTCTTCAGGCAACAGCGAAATAATCAACCAAAGAGAACTAAAAATCCTCACACTGTAACATGCTATTTATTCACTGTGAGTTATTTTTACAGCTCACTAAGGTTTATTCCAAAGAAATCATTTGTTGTTAATTTTCTGAAATTTCTGATTGTCTTGTGGCCGGTCAAAAGAACTGTGTCATCATTTTTGGAGGGGTTGAGGGAAGGTCTTATGACATACTTTAAGAATTTAGCTGACCAAGGTATTTTAGACCTTTAGAGTTCTAAAATGAAATGTAAAAAACAAGAATGATAACAAAAAGCATCATTCTAAAAATTCTGAAATACCCAATCTCTACAAGCTTACTTGAATACTTCAATTTTAGCCTCTACTGACACAGCTTGATAGCTGGTCCTTAGTAGATGGTGTCATGTTCTGCTTAACTAACTGGTATGGAACTTGCTGGCGTGAGCCTCTTCAAACTGAGGGACGCTGGTCCTCAGAAACAGACCCAGAGTCTGGGCCCATAACTGAAGCCATTCCAGCTTGGTAGGACCTATGTGACTTTATGTTCCACCAGCAGATCCTTCAAGAAACCTGGGTCACTTCTATGCTAAGATACACCATCATAATGAGACCTGCTATAGTTAATTCGTTGACATTATTTCAAATCATATTACACGATGGCCAGCTTATCTCATAGAGTATGAACTATTGGGAAAGGGTTGCTTTAAATAAAATAATTTAAGCTATTTCAGGTAAAATGAAGAGAACAAAAAAACTTGACTATTCTTTTGAAATATAAAGACCATATTCTGAAAACTACAGAATGTTAGATAATAAAAACAATGGAATGACAAGTGCTACTTTGAAACCTCTGTCTCCTATTCTTGATTTATAGTTTGTCCCCAAAATACACCAGAGATAATCCTTCTTTCTGTAACATATGCTCACGTTATATACTATCTCTCCTCTGTCAGTGGAAGGAAAACAACATAGCTAAATACTATATGAGTTTACAGCTCTGAGCTTGATTCACAACTAACCTGCCTCAGAAACGTTGAACACTGATTGACCATTAGTAACAGATGGTGCTGATGACTGTGGTGATCCAGGGGTTAATTCTGAGTCACCTGCTTGCAGGGTTCCTTCTGTGTCTCTCTCATTCAGATCAGGAAAACTGAAATCTGTTGATGTCTCATTATCATTAAAACTATCTGAGGTACTTTGACCAGAGCCACTCTCTTCGTCACTTGTGAAAAGAGTCAAAGACTTAGATTCTGAGGTATCAGGAAATTGGGTATAGCCAGTCTGAATAGAATTTCCCACTGTTGTTGCATCACTGTATTTTGGGGGTAGCATGTTTATCGATGGGGGCTGTTCATGACTTCTTTCCATTCCAGAGCTTAGCTGACTATCTGAGACTGAACCTCCTGTTTTCATTTCTTCTTCAGATTTCTCTGATGGCAAATATGGGATTAGGTTACTCTGATCCACAAAATTGTTTACTTGAGCATCTGAATCATCTACTATCTTTTCCTGAGATTCTCTATATGAGATACATGAGATACAATTTTTTACAGATATACCATCATCATCATAATCATCGATTTCATCACTATCATCCTCATCATCATTACCACGGCCACCACCAACTACAAAATTAGCACTAGACCTGGTACTCAGGGTTAACCCAGGAGTTTTTTGTGAGGGAATTATTAAGCCACTTAAAGTTTCAGTGCCTTCAATGGTGGAAGAGGCAGCTGTAACAGAAACATGTGCATCTGGTAAAGGAAGAGCAAGGTGATCGATGTATTTATTTGTACTGGAAGCAACCAGTGTTACAGGAGCTGAAATATCATCAATAAGAGAACTAATTGTGTTATAGTTAGGAAATTCGTCAGAATAAATATGCTTGCTTATATGAGTATTTGGCAGCATATCAGTGGAGAAACTCGGAGTCGCAACTGTAAGTACAGCTGTGGGAGGAAATGCACTGGGAATCCCCACATTGGTAGAGTGGAACCAATCACCATTACTATACAATGAAGGCTCAACTTGCTGTGATATTTCACTTTTAAGTAAAATGGCTGTGACATAGTCCTCATTTGCATAAGAAATGGTTAAACCTTGAAGCGAAGCAGTGGGCAGGCTAGAGGTGGGTGATAACATATCAGCAACTGGTACAGAGGTAGAATGCTGCACGTTTTTACTTGAAGCAGAATCAGATGCCATTGGATGCAATATTGAAGAACAATTTTTATCAACCATGGAGGTTTCAAGCAATATTGGATCACTAGGCACAGCTGGGACAGTTTTAAGCAGACTGCCAACATCAGAGGACTGAAAGGAAGTTTGCAGTAAGGCTTCATTGCTTAAGGAAGAGGAGGCCTCGAAAAACAATGGCTGTGTTGGAAACAACATTTCACTAGAAGCAGCAGCAGAGAAAGCTTGCTCTGAGATTGCACTAAACATAAGCAAAGTGTCGCCAAAAGCTGGAGATGTAGCATGCAAAGGTTGACTAACTTCAGGACCAAAAACCTTAGGAGTGGGAAGAGCAAGAGACACTGGAAGGACTCCCTCTGTGTCAGAAACAGGAATTGAGGATTCCTGTAAAGATACATTTCGTTTAATTACGTTGTCACTAGGTGTAGGGAGTTCAGGCATCACTGTACTTTCAGAATGGTAAGCCATTTCATTAAAAGAGGAAATCTGCTGTACTGTCTCATCTCCATCACTTTTATGAAGCAGCTTATTAACATCACTAAACACAGATGTTGTATATGTAAATTCATCTACAGAAACAGGTGAAGAAATGTTAAGTGCTGTCAAGACATCTGTGTCAGGCAAAAGGAACTCGCTACCACCAGAGTATGCTCCAGACCAATCCATATCACTAGAAAGAACATTTGTAGGCTCCTGGAAAGATTCACTTTGGGCTATAACAGAAGGCTTAAGCATCAGTACTTTGTTACAGCTGCTAGATAAGGAACCCTGGTGAACAGAATCATGCACAGCCACCGTAGCATCATAGGAAACAGGAGAAGTCTGGAGGGAGCCTCTATCGGACAAAGCAAAAGCAAGTTCAGATACTGTAGAAAGTACATGCATCTTTACATCACTGCTGGATGGTTCAACTTGAGAAAGCACATGTGTTTTATTATGGGCACCCAACTCATTAGCAAGTCTAGATGTCTCTGAAGTAGCTTGAGGAGTCTGATGTGGCATCACATCAGAATACTGATCAAGACTGGGTGGTAATAATGAATCAACAACCTCAGCCATTGGTGAAGAAGCATGCAGGGACACTTTATCACTGGCAACAGCTGGAGTAACTTGTGGAAAGATTTGAGAGACTGTATACAGATAGTGAAGCACTTCACTACTGAAGGAAGCAGAAGAATATGGAAGCAAAGGTACATCATCATAGGAAGACAGAGTGGATTCAAATGACACACCAACACTGGGGAATACAGGTGTAGCATGCAAGATCAGATCACTACCTGAAGCAGCGGGGAGAGCAGTGTCGAGCATCTGACTGTCAGACAACAAAGGGGTGACTAGAGGAAACACTTCACTACTGTAGGAAGGTTGGAGAGGTATCTCACCATTGTATCCCGGTTCGGTTGTCTGAGAGAGTACCTCACTGGCAGCAGAAGTGGATTCACCACGTCCAGAGGTTGGAGAGAAAGAACGAGGGGTTGCCTCAGTAGGGAAGTCAGCAAAGGTGGAATAGGGAGGCATTTCTAGATCCACGACTGAGGTATCCTGAGACGCCAACGGGCCAATGGAAGATGCCGCCGTAGCTGCTGCTGATTCCTTGTTGACTGTATCAGTAGAGCTAGTTTGAGATAATTTCCTATCACCTGATGAAGCATCAGGACTAGTTGTCAAATCTGTCATATTATGGAACCACACGTTTCCATCAACAGAAGGACTCTTCAGGGACTCTTCAGAATCTGATGAATTTGAATCTTTTGAAGTGTTTTTGGTATACCCTGGCAGAAGGACATCATAGGAAATGACATATCCGTGAGATATGTTCTCTGATACAAATGGCCCAGCTGAAGTTACAGGAACAGAGCCTGAAGAATCATCACCACCTGATTCAAATTGAAAGTTGGTTAATAAACTATCTTCTTCGCGACTATCAGTTGACGTTTCTTGTGATTCAGCTAATGAGACACGTGAAGAATCTGAAGTTTCAGAGGAACTGATCTGTGAGAAGCGAAGAGTAGTTTTAGAACCATCATGTGGAGAAGATGAAGTGGTTTCTACAACATCGGTAATATTTTGAGAAATCCAAGAAATATCTTTCTCTTGGGCTGATAATTCAGTTACTGGTTGGTAAGTACTGTAAAAGATTACATTATGGACATCCCCCTCTTCAGAGAATTCCCTCCCTTCTGTAAGATACTGATTGGTTTTGTCCTTATTGGGTTTTGTCCTCGATTGTTCTCTCTTGTAGTTTAATGTAGTAGTGACTTGGGGTTCCTTTCTCTTTATCTGGCTTGTAGCACTAGTTGTACTTGGATTTACTGCAGTTTCTGGTTCCATCTCTTTCTTATCATCTTCCTCCTATAAAAAAGTAATCAGAAAATTCAAACTTTTAAAAAGAATACCTACAAAAATAAGAGAAAGTAAACATCAATTCTATATCCATATACGTTGCTGCAAATTATTTACTATGTGGTTTTAGTTAATGCCCTCATGTTTATGAACTACCATCATAGTGAGGCCTTGACTTAACAAATTTTAGAGAAGGTATCTTAATTGTTGACTTCCTTGCAAATGAAGAAATAATTCAATTAATGAACACCACAGTCTCGAAGTGAGGAAAGATGGTATCCGTTTTTATTCACTGAGAGTGTTCCTGAATAATATATAAATTTATTTTCATGTCTCCATGATTCTGTAGTTCATCTGATAGCAAGTTAAGTAGTAATAAACTCACCAGACCATTAAATGTCAAGTAACTTGGACTTGGAGAAATAATATTTACTTGGAGAAATAATATCGCTATAAATTAATGGTGACTTGTGTTTATGCCAGAATTAGGCATTAAGTTATGGGGTTACAAAACAGTAATTTTCCTCAGAAAGCATTTACGGCAGTGGTGTCAAACTCAAATAGAAATGGAAGTCACTAAACCATGCATAAGGTTCCCCACAGGGTGAATGCATATCTACTTAAGCACCACAGATTAACATTATCTATATTCTATTTTTGTGTATTTTGTTAAATATCTTCCAATTATATTTTAAACTGGTTCAGGCCAGAGGGCCTAAGGGCTGTGTTTGACAACATCTCTTTTAGAGTATCAATGTGGTGCCTCAATTGAGGTTCTAAAAATGACTCATAAAAATTTAACTACAATCACCTAATAAAGAATTCTGAGTGTAGCCTAAACATATATGGGGATCCTGAATGCCTAAGCCTGGATTCTGTTGTCTCTCAAAATCATCTGGGTGACTGCCTGTGGGATTCTACCTGGAAGTTAACAAAACGTCGCACAATGCTTTGTGCTCTCATAAAGTGGATCCCTTGTTATGAAGCCAAACTTATGTGTTTCAGAAAAGCTAAATTCAAAAATAAATCAAGGTATATTTTTGTCACCTAGGCTCATGGTACTAGGCATCTGCATGTCAAATAATTTCTAAATCTTGCTACTTTACTGTTTCTGATAGCTTTGAAATAGGTGGCTGGATCATAAAACTGAGAAAGAGTTGTCCTGATAGCAGTAAAATCCTAAGTTTGACAAAGGGATTAGATTCTAATTTGACCAATATATACAAACACACATGAACAGGTGCATTCTACTGAGAGTATTGTAGAGCACTGGACTTGAAGCATGGTGATCTAAGTTCAAATCCAGTTTCAGATACTCACACTTCCATGTCCTCAGTCTGTAAAATGGAGATAACACTACTTGCACTAGCTACCCCACAAAGCTGTTGTTTCAAAGCTCTGTGGAACCTTAAAGTTCTATGTTAATTACTTTGTTCAAAAAGTAAGTTTGTTAACTTAATTACCAATGAAATATGCATAATAAAATAATATTGACAGTATTATTTTCCTAGGCATTTGTGGCAATACTAGAGTCCTATTCTAAGACTTCATTCCATGCACAGAAGTGAAATGGGATCTTGGAATTATGCCAGCAGAAAGTAAACATTGGTACAGTCATCCATGTACCATATTGTTCATTAAAAGTTCAGAACTGCAAACTTTAGAGAATGTCATCCAGAAATGGCCACTGGGTGATTAACATTTTGGCTATATTTGAAGATGTGGAGGAATTCCAGTCTCTTTTTGGAATGGGAGTAGCAACACTGATACAATCAGAGATTCTTGAAGGGCTGTTGTAAATGTTAACTATAACAATAAGTGCATTGACTGTAATTGTGACTCAATGTGCCTTTAATTAAGGTTGTTGCTCTCCTAAATGTTCCACACTTAAGACAAAATTTTAGGTCTTTAATCATCTCTCTTCAAACAGCATGTAATTTGGTATATTTTATTGGTGAAAAATCAATACTACTTTGTTACCTCTGTAACAAGTTGAGATAAATTTCTTTGGTGGGAACATTCTCCAAGTTGGCAAATCAAAGCCTAGTATATTAGTTCTACTTGGGATGAAGTGTTTAGGAATCAGAATTATAAAGACATAGAACCTTAGAAGTCATTTAGCTCAATTTTCATCCAAAAGTTAAATAAATAAATAATGCCTTCAATAATATTGATGAATGAATACTTTGGGCAGTAGGAATATCACTGCTTTACAAAGTAGCTTTGTTTTATTTTTGCCTAACTCTAAATGTCAGATAGTTTAGGTTGGCATTCAAGTCTTCCAGCCTCTGTTATCATCCTACCTTTCCAGGATAATGACATTTCTCACATCACCTCCATGTACTTCATACCTTGGCCAAACTAAACTATCTGCCATCCATTATAGATATCCAACGTTCTCTTGCCTCCATGTCTTTGCGCAATACCACTGCCTTATGACTGAAAGCCCTTTTATCCTCTCTCCACCTGCTGAAATCATACCCATCCTTTAAAGTCCAAATTCACAAAATCTTAGAATCCAAGACTTCAAAGAGACCAAGTGGAGCTATCTGATCCAACCTGTACTTGAGTAATAACATAATATAATATGACATAATGATATGATATGATATAAGTAGGGGAATCTAGTCATTGCTTGAACCCCACCTCTAGTAAGGTGGGTACCCACTCCTTCCCAAAGCAGGCCAGCGAGCTGTCCTTTTGTATAGCTCTGATTGTAAAGATATTCCTTTACATTAAGAATAAATTCACCTCTTTGTAATTTCCACCCAGAAAGCCTAATTCTGTCCTCTGGGGTGAGGCAGAACAAGGCTAATGATACTTCTTTGTGACATCCTTCAAATACATGAAGAAGGCTGTCCTGTCCTTCCTAAGTCTTTTCTTCTCCAGGCTAAAAGGCTTTGTTCCTTCAACTTATTCTCATATTGCATAATTGCAAGGTTCTTACCCATGTTTGCTCTCCTCCAGATTTTCTCTAGTTTATCAATGTCCTTTCCGAAATGTGGTGCCCAGAACTGAACAAAATATACCAGAGGAGGTATATGCCTCCTCTCTGATGTCTTCCCAGATTTCCCAGGGCAGTAATGGACCTTTCCTTCTGCCTTGTATAGTACTTTCTTTCCTCTTTTATTTATTTGCATATAATTTTGTATTAAAGTTACCTATGCATTCTGAGTTATCCTTCTACTAGACTGTGAACTCAGTAAAGGCAGTGGCTATCTTATTTAATTTTTTTTGTTAATCCCACAGGAATCTAGAGTTGGTCTGTCCAGCACAGAATATAGTATATTTGTTGCTTTTCTTGATTTGGAACCTACATGCCTATTAATGTAGCCTAAACTTGCATTAATCCCTTTCAGCAGACATGGCATACTATTCAGATGGAGTGTGTGGTCAATGATGGCCCTCAGGCCTTTTCACACAAATTGTTGTTAAATGAGGTCTCTTCACTCCTTTATTAATGTAATTTAAGCAGAAAACAAAATGCAGTATTTCACACATCTATTAAATTTATTTTTGATTGTGTTGTCCCTTAATTTCAACCTGTTGTGATGTTAAAATATTAATTCTATCATCCAAAGGATTCACTATCCCTCCCAGCTTTGTGTCATTCACAAACTTGACTGGCATGCCTTCTATATTTTTACTTTAGTTATTGACAAAAGTAATTGGTCAGGGCCAAGGAAAGAGCACTGTGGCTTGCTACAAGAGCCCGATCTTTTCCCAGATTAATGGGAATTCATCAACCAAAACACTCTGGCTGTGGTTATTTGACCAAATATAAAACCTACCTAATTTGCCAACATTCAGCCAAAGTCACATTATTCCAATTTATTCACAAAGAAATTATGAGATGCTCTCTTCGCTGAAATTCATAAGTCTTTTGTTTGCAATTCTTGTATTTTGTCTTGGCCAGTTTTGTGGTCTATTTTAGGAAGATATTAGCCAAATTTCCTTTCTAGCTGGGTGGTCTCCAGAGAAAACATGTTTCTCTCTCTTATGTTCACCCAGTTTCTACTCTCATTTCCATAGATTTTCATACAGATACATACCTTCTTAATATATAGTAATAATCCCCTTTTCCTTCTATTAACTGTTTATTTTGCATACATTAAATTCTCCCATTGCCATATTCTATTACTCATCAATCCTTTCCTACCAAGTGATGTGATATGTGTGTGATGAGACTGACATGACCTTTTGCTGTTAAAAGTAAAGTTCACTGGATATTACCTATGTTCTGTGCAGTGGTGACAACAAATTCTTGAAATATCATTCCCAATCTTCTTCCATTTTGTTTCTTCTTGAGAATTACATGCTATCCTTCCACTACAGAGTGAATTCTATAAGGGTGGAGACTGTGCCTTCTTGTCTGCATATCTTTCCTCTTTTCCCCTTAAATTTCAGTTCAATTCTCTATTTAACCTCTTTCTGGTAGAGTCTTTCCATTAATGTCAAAATATGCAATTTTAACATTATAATTACAGTTCAAAAAACAATTTTTAAAATTCCAACTGAGTAAAAGCTAATATCCATCTTTAACTGGAGAAGTGGGCATAATCTTCCACAGTCATTACTTTTAATATCAAGAAACAATGAAAATACCCACATATCTCCAGATGTTGCATTTTCCTGCTCAGGACTTCAGAAATACTAGAAATATTTCAGATTGCTTCTGTCTGCATTATTCTTCCTCTGTTACTCAGAATAAGGGGGGGTAACAGTCACAAGTGCGTAGTCCTAGTATATCTCAAATCCTGCTACAGAAAGACCCTCTATAAACCATATCAGGCCTATATATAGCTATCACTCTATCCTTCAGGAAAAATCACCAAACACCCTAATACAGCTCCTCATCTTGGGTATGATAATAAAACTTCTACCACGTGCTAGGGCTGGTATATTATCCTTAGTTTTTTAATGAGCATGGTTTGCCATTTCTTCTTCAGAAAGTCTGGATTCATACTCCACTATCATATATCATAACCCAACTATCATACTTAGAATGTAGGTCCAATGGGACAAAACTCTTTCTCCTCTGTTTTATTTTCCTTTACTCACTATCCTCTTTAATGACTCTGTTTCCCTTACATCTTATCTGAATCTTTTTCTTCTTCCCTTCATGGATTCTTTCTTCAACCCCATCAAAGACACTTTTACTTTCTCCAGTAAACTGGAGAATGGAAAGGACATTCTCAAGTCTTTTAGCCTTCCCCCTTGGAAGAAGACTAGCCTATATTTGAAGCATAATTGGTGACCATCTTGGATAGAAACGCAGACATAATGAATACAAATTTCACAGTGCTCATACATCACGACTATCCATATAAATTAGACACGACTATCCATATGAATTATACAGTTTCATGTGGCTTCCCCATGAAAACTGGCTATTTTAAACTAAGGATTTACTTTCACAATAAGAACTAATCTACTTTACAGTATTGCCACAAATGTTCAACAAAATATTATACTACCAAAAAAGATGGTCATACTATGCATATTGTATAAATTTCATGACATAACATGTATAAAGTGCTTTGTGAACTAGAAATTCTAGTATTAAATAAATATAAAAAAAGAACACATCACTAACCTCATAAACTTACTTTTTGAACAACTCATGCATATACAGATGTATATTGATGACTGAAATGAAGCTAATTACTGCTTAGGAGGTCATATAAATTTAACAAGTCAAGAATTCAAGATTTTGTTTTCAGTTCCATTGTTAGCTGAAAACCCTGTAATGTAATATATCAGTATAAGAATTTTATATTATTTTGACCCTTCTTACTATGAAATACTATAATGTGAAATTCTAACTTACAAAAACCCAAATATTATCATTCATTAGAGAGGCATTGTGGCACAGTGGGTATAAAGTTGTCCACATAATCGGGAAGACCCAGGATCAAGTCTTGTCCCTTGCAAATACTCTTTGTGGGACCACGAGCAAGACAGTTCAGAGCCTCAGTGCTCCAAGGTACCTCTCTAAAACTATAATTTATAAATTAATTGCTAGTTTTCATTGGTTGGAGGAGGTTCCCAACTGGGTGCATGGCATCAGAAGAAAAAAAATCATTTACTAATAGGTCCCAATTGCTATAATAAGAGGAAAATATTTTAGTCCAGATAAACCAATGATTAGAATCAATAATACAATATGAACATAATGAATTTGCTAATTATTTTTTCCTTTAGGCCAAAAATATATTTTCTGAATTTTTTTTTTTGGTGAGGCAATTGGGGTTAAGTGACTTGCCCAGGGTCACACAGCTAGTAAGTGTTATGTGTCTGAGGCCAGATTTGAACTCAGGTCCTCCTGATTCCAGGGCTGGTGCTTTACTCACTGCACCACCTAGCTGCCCCTATTTTCTGAATTTTAATGAAGAGGTATATTTAGGAAACTGGTCTAACTTCATAACTAGAACATACATATACGTGTGTGTGTGTGTGTGTATGTATTGGTGGCAACACCAGAGAAGGTGCTAACGTATGTTTGGAAGAGATGCCTCATTCGGGGAGTTTCTCTTAATCAGCGAAATCGTAGCTCCATTTCCTATCCCTATCCGTGTATTTCTTAAGTATTTCTCTTCCTAACTTTTAACTTGAGTTAATACTAAAATTATTAGTATTGGCATGACAGCATAGGATAGTAAATCAGAAGTGTCCTGGAAGGAAGTAGGTCTGATATTACAAATTCACTAAAAGTAGGGCATATAATGGATAACTGGTACAAGCAACAGAAATACTCATGTATATTTACATAAAATATGAATTTATACATTTATATATTTTTTATTCTTTTTTTTTATTAATTTATTTTGAACTATCAACAATCAATTCCACATGCTTTTGAGTTTAAAATTTTTCTCCTCCTTCCTCCCCACCACCCTCCCTTATATATTCTTGATCACATTAACTATTAAGCCATTTAGTAAACCAGTGATAGAACCACTGGCAAGTCATCTATCTAAATAATTATTAAAATATCATAAGCCAAAATTTATTTTCCAAAATTTAAATGAAGATCTGAACTCAGACTAATAATCTACGTTTAAAGTTAGACTTTAAATATGAATTATGGCTATTTTTATGTATTACTGAGGTAGTTTTCTTTTCAATGCTAGTGATAGAAATATGTGTAGTTCTTCAAAAAGAAGAAATGAAACTTGTGGCTGTCCACTTCCCTTTATTACTACAAATAATAATGAACACAATATTAACTGATTTCAAATAATGAAAAATATCTTTAATTATTAGTCCAACAATTACCTGAATCCTTATCCTTAACCCAAAACTTCTGTTCTTTTATTAGGTTTCTTAAAGAAAAAGATGAATATAAAAATTGACCTTGGAAAAATATACCTTGAATAATTCTCCTGTTTCAATGAATTCAGGAAGATCAATCTCTAAAATTAAAAAATAATAATAATAATAATTATCACAACTTCCAATTAAATATTTCAACCTGTTGAACTTATATTTGGTTTGTAAGAGGGGGGAAACAGTATTTAAAGGATATTTCACTATTAAAATGAAAAAGCCAAAATTTTCCATGTAAATTTACATGTTTACATAATAATACACTGAAAATATCATTTCCTCAAAAAAAATTCCCTCTCCCAGTTTGGCAAATGGGTGGAAAGGGTGATGACATAAAACTGCTGTCAGGTATGTAAGAAAATCAAAAGAGTATTTTTCAGGTAAATAAAAGTAAAGAATTACTTTCACCCTAAGTACTACTTATAAAGAACGTGGTTTGCTTATGTACCAGAGGCTTACTGGGTACTTTGTGTGATTAGTTCTATCCTTTAGCCAACTTTCTCCTAAATTCTTTTCCCAAACTAGGAGTAAATGGGTATTTTGTCCATTATTATTTATTTTCCTGAAGTGACCAGGATTATCATAGCACCCATAATGTAACTGAGGCTATGCCAGGTTCTGAGGTTCTGAACAGAGAAAACTTAAGTGTCTTTCAACAGAGTCAATATTATGCAGTAGAAAAGCATCCAGGTTCAACACCTGGCTCTGATAATACACAGGCAAACTACTTAATTTCTCGGAGCCTCAGTAAGAAAGGGATAACAACATTTGTGCTGCCTACATTATATGTTGATGAAAAAAAAAAAAACACTGTGTAAATGTGTTGTTACTCTAATCATTAACAGACCTCGGACACAGTGAGAATGAGACCCACTCCAATTATTTCATCTCAAGGAAGGCATACAGGCAGTACCTACACCTGCAATATGGAACAACCAAGCTTAAGGAGATCTAAATATTTCCAATCAGCCTACCAGAATAAATACCCTCTTATTAACAGACACTCAGTCATAGAACTGACAGCATTTATAAGAACATGTGGGCTGGTCCTCCTTTATTTAACTGGAGAAAATGCCATGCTTGCCCAAATCACTGGAAAGCCAACAGGAATGTCTTCACTTCTAAAGATGCCAAGAAACTGGTATGGGATGTTACTGTTTTCTCTCTTTCAGCTGAGAGGAGAAGAGCCATCTTGACAAAGAGGGCGATAACATAGGATTATTTTTCTCTTACTCCAAAGGGTTTGTAATAAGCATCCTCCTCTTGCTTATCCCCACCACACCATCCACCTCTGCCATCATACCCTTCTACCTCTTCACGTTAAATTCCTAATCCTAGGGTAACTGCTGTGAGTTTGAAAAATCTTCAGATCTTTTCCCTTCTTTATTTACCAAGACTCTCTGTTCCTATCCTTTTTTTTTACTAAACTTATTGAGGGTTTCTATTTTTTCATCTATTCCACTCATCTTCCACTTTCTCCCTTATGCTCTTATGTCCTTTTTCTGCCTCTTCAACTTGTCTCCACTTTGGGAGAAAAAAAAAAGACCAAATTCCTTTCGGGTTAACACCTCTTTTAATGATGACATATTTTATGCTAGACTTAAGATTAGAAGCTGTACCTGCACTTTTTTACTTTGAATCCTCAGCACAGTGCATTATACAAAGTAAGCGCTTAATATATGTTGAATTGAATAACTGATATTTTAAGAGGAATACATACGAGTAACTGAATGAAATTAAGCTCCAAAGCATATTTAAGGTTTTCCTGAATAATTTAAACCGCCTAAAGTGAAATGCAAATTCTATCAGACATTCCAGTGATAACTCTAAAATTTTTAACAAAACTTGTCTTGTTTTATGTATTGCAAAGAAAAGTGAACTACTTTAAAACTTTCTACATAGTAAGTAATCTTTAAAAATTAGCAACATTTAAAGAAGATGAGAGGTTTGCAAATACAAGCAAAAAAATTGTTCATCCCATCCAGCCCCCAGAAAACACGTAAGTAGTACATCAATGAAGTAAATGTTTTCAGCTACTCACCTGGTATGTATGCATTTTCCTTGCCCTGAGCTATTTCCGAAGCCATTAAACATTCTCCCTCCCCTGCCCTGGCATTCATGAGAAATGTCTATAGAGCCTTAATTAAATATTTCTTCTTTTGTTAAAATTGGTAATGACACAATTTGGAAGTGAAATTCTTTTCAATGTTATCCTTTTAACTTTTGCAATTCTAACTACCTATATCTTTACAAATTCCAGGGAATCTTAAAATGTGCTATTTTGAAAAGAGTACACAGTCCACTGCCCAGGTAATACTTTCTAAGAAGATTTCCTAAAAGGATGAAGGTTTGCTGGGAAAATTAGGCAGCTGATGATTCTTATCCCAAATAGGCCACAGAAATAAATATTAAACCTCCTTAAATCCAAAATTTGATTCATATTTAAATGGAGTTTTAAAAATTACACTTAAAGTTACATTTTAACACCACTGTTTAACACTGAGTGATGCATTTGTTATATTGTATTAGAAAAAAAAGATTGATTAATCTTACCTCTTTTTCTGATGAATCTGGGGAAAAATAAAATCATGACAACATTCCCTGGCTTCTCAACATGCTTAGGGTGCAGTTTCAAAATAAGTTATTAATCGAAGTTGAAAAAAAAAAAAGAAAAACATGTATTGGAAGAAATCTTTCATGGCAGTATAGAGGGATCATGTACCAAGGATGAGAGTCAATGGATGGCTCATCAAACTAAAACACCTCCTACTTGGAGGGCAAGAACTTGCTCAGGCAACAGTGTGGCTATCTGGACCAAAACAGAAATGGCAGTCACAGGGCTGCTGATTCTGCTGTTTGGTAGATCTGCTCCTATGTCATGGAGAGCAGTGACACATCTGGCTACAGAAATAACATTGTAACATGATTTCCATGGGTATAGAAAAATGTCTGGCAAAATGTTAATTAATGGAAACAGTGCATTCTTACCATCACTTTTTTTTTTAGTTTAAATGTGACTTTATGTTTATATTACCAATTTGCACTGTATCTGAAATACTTTGAAAGTTTTGCTGAGAGGGAAATTTACAATACAGACTATAGAGCTAGATTAGCTAACATTCGTGCCTTGATAAATGTGGCTTTCCTCAGGCAGTCCCTGAAATGTTTGACTTGGATGTTCAATGTCATAAAAAAAGAGTGGGCTACATTTAGGGATTCTGGTTCAATTCTGGGTAACACATACAGATTCACAGCTATCTCACTGTAGTGTACTTTAAATTCAAGCTGGCTTTCAGGCTGGGGGAACTTCATATTGACGAGGATAAATTCCCTTCAAAGGATCTAAAGCAAGTTTTCTTTTACCCAGTCCTGTACTTTACCTCTGAATCTAGGGAAGAGATTAGAATTCAAAGATACATTGGAACCACCTGCCCATTCAGGGATCCTCTATAGTGGACCTTTGGGGGTTAACTCTGGGCTAAAATGAGTTTCAAAATGCCACATCTGACAAGTCTTGGACCCTGAAGCCATAGCACAAGGTATAGGAACCTGATCTGATAACAGACTCTGGTCTGCTAATTCCCCAGAATGTATGAATTAGCACTTATGCTGGTGTATTTTTGGCATTCCTTGGACACTACTGGAATGTTATACAACATAAAAGTCATGCTGGTCTCAGGTTTCCCCCATTTCGAGAAAATAAACTATAACAGCTTCAAAATTATATGTTTCTATAAGACACTGAATAAAAAAACCTTAATTTGTGTATCCTTCAAAATTCAACTTTTGATTTGTATGCTAACTGAAATAAAGCTACTCGTTCATTCTGATTTTGGATTCGACTATTTGTAAAACTGGATTTTCCAAAAAAAAATTCTTTTTCTAACATGTTAGTAACACATCAACATTCCATAACACAAAAAGCAACACTGATGAAGGTTGGCAGGCAAGGCTTATTTAATTGTTTGAAGGTAAGCCAAATTTTACAGTGCAGAAGTTAAAAGCAAATGTTGATCGCAATGTCTTCCAACTGTGATTTTCAATAGCATTCTAAAATAAACACCAACAATACAGGGCAGTACAGTCAAAAAGGACAGATGTGGAGTGATTTAACAAAGACAATCTGTGTATACTTGCAAGCACATGTTAACAGGAACACATGGTGACCAAATACACCCATGCATTTAAATTAAACACACAGAAACAAAGCTCTGAAAATATGTGTTCTCAACAACCTGCTCTGTATATTCAGAAAAGCTCTAGATTACATAATAGTAAATCAGCAAAAAATCTTAGTTATAGTGAAATGAGAATGCTTGTGGTTTTGGGATTCAAATGCATCAGTTCATATAAAACAGTAATGAGAAAAAATACATAATACCTCTTAAAAGATGGTCAACTTTCTTTATATTTTTAAAAAATTTTGTTTCTTGAAATGAAATTATGCATTCATTTTTATAGTAACTTTAAACGTAAAAACAATACTCAATGGACAATGGAATTTATGGTGATACCTTTGCATAAGACAGCAACATGTGATTAAAATGCACAAGCCCCAAATTGGCCAGACTACTCAAAAGTTTATATATGAATTCCTGGAGGGCTGATTACTCCTCTATATATCTTTATTGAAAACAAAAGTTTTTAATGTATATAGATCTAAACTAGGAGGAATAAAACAGACTAAAAATTATTTCTACGCTCAAAAAAAAAAAAACAACAAACACAAACAAGTAAAATACAATACTTCTAAGGCAAAATACTTCCTCAGTAATAACAGTACAATTCTATGGCACTTGTTACAAGATTTCTGACCTAAATCTGGAGATTGACAAAATGGAAGGTTCCCAATAGGAACGGTCTGAGAGGCAGTATGAAGGGTAAAGGAAGATTTTCAAAGGTAGGATTACATTAGTCAGATAATCATAAAATAAATGAATTATTACAGACACTCTCATAAGCACTGCATAATATTCTAGGTTTAAAATATCTTATATATCCTATAGAAATAACGTTGAAGATGAGACAATTTCAAATACTACAGTGCAATGTATAATTAAAACTATTGTAGATGCTAGGGAATGTGATGCATTTCGTGTTGATGAGATCTATATATAATAACAATAGCTAGCATTTATATACTGCTTAAATGTTTGCAAAGTGCTATAACAGCAGAAAGACCCCAATGCTCAGTGAAGAAGGCCTTGCATGAAAGGTTACAGGACAGGAGAGGTAAGGAAAAATCCAATTTAGTTCATAAAATTTGGCTTTTAGCAGGTCCCCACAAAGAATGAAACATCTAAAACACATGCCATTTCTTAAAAGTGAAATCATTACTGGACTAAATGTTTTATAGGAAACAGACACAGACACAAACAGACGCTAGGTGATGTGTCCAAACTACCATTTCAATATGGCGATGTTTGAAACTGTCCAGATCCTTTGAGTAAAGAATGGAGATTAAGTTGCAATATTCATAATCTTGTATGAAACAGTATTGTAGACACAAGCACAGAACTTGCCCAGGAGTCAGGAATCTTGTAGCTTATATGAGCCAATACAAACTCAGTTCAAAAGATCATTCAGAAACCACTCTTCTACAGAAAAGAAATATTTGACCTCGCTGGAGGTTTAAATGTCTAGCATGGTGAACATGATATGTAACAGCATAAACACAATCTCAATTAAAAAAAAAAGTCTTTGAAAAATATATGAATTAAAATTACAGTGGTCTGATAAAACCCATGACATTTAAATTAATTATATAATGGAGCAAATGTGTTCAATTTCACATACTCTAAAAACACACAAGTGGAGAAAGTATTTTACCACATGGTAAACAGTATTCATGTCCTATTGACTTATACAATATCCATAACACTGTCACTGATAGTACTTTTCAGATGGCCTCTTAATCAGAACTTTGGTAAAAAATGGTTAGGAACTACAGCAAATTAACTCGATTTTTTTTAAAAATATCCCTTTGTACTCAAAATAATCTTATATTAGAAAAGAAGGCAATAGGAAGGATAACCATGTTCACATGGTCTCAGTGTTATCATATTAACTATGTTTCTAACAGAGTAGTTAATTTTAAGCAATGCATAAATACAACTTCAATAGAAATTGCTCTAGTACTATGGCAGTAACAAGCCAACAATTTCAGGTGAGAAAGCTAAGCAGTAATTTGGAAGCTTGTGTATTTTAACATATACAATGTCCCAAGAAAAACACACTGTTTACTGAAGGAGTTATTACTGAAATAGCTAGTATGACATTGGAGGAATCGTTAGTGAAAATGCTGTTTGTTTAAAACCAGGCAGTTAGATAATTTGCCATATGTATTTAGGAAAGACAGAGCATCTAATTTTTCCTTGACATGAATAGAACTGAAATCTGACTCATATAGTTTTCGATTTTCATCTAATTGAAAAAATACCAACTCCAATTTCAGTGGGAGTTTCATCCTTGACACATTCTTTATAAAGATGACCAAAGAATAGGTAAGATTTGAATTCCATTAGTTTAATGCTATTTTAAGCAAATGGAATAATCTAATTTACCTGTGTAAACCAACAAATTATGCTTGCCAGCTTTGCTTTTCTTAAATAACAAACAGCAAGGAAACGTCATTGAATGTGCTTTAAGACCAATTTTGCAAAAATTTTCATTCAGCAACCCCATGCAAAGAAAAAGCAATAACATGCAAAGAAAATACAATCAGGAGCAAATTTTGAAATGAAATTTGCTCTTGGTTGGAAGAATTCAGTTAGCAAAATTTTAAGATGCTAAAATATACTGCTAAATCAACCAGGGGAATACACTCAGTTGCTTTGAAATAAAAAATTCAAAATCTGTCACATGATCTTAAAATCATGTATTTACTTACTACAAGATATTTTTAGGGCTAAGAAAAGAAAATTAAAATGAGAATGCCTTTTAATAACATTCAATTAAAATCTTCACTTACATAACAACTCCCATTTGAAGACCATTCCATACCTTATAAACATGAATTATTGCCATCATTTCAAAAATGGAGAAATATGATATTATAAATTAATGTAATTTGCTTGATTTTTCATAGCAGTCAGTGACAGAATCAGAAATTAATTCCATGCTCCTCAGGAATAATTTTCTGTTGATTTTAATGCTAGATAACATATTAGGACTCAAAAAAGCAATCTGTTGTCCCTTCCCACTTCCATCCTATTAATTTTTAAGAAGATTCTATTTTATTTCATAATCAAATGGACTACAATCCTTATTTTTTTAACTATGTCACAATGTATGATGACCCCATACGAAAATATGCATTGGTACTATACTGGTCTGAAATCAACAATCAGGGACCATTTAAAGGAAATTTCTTTATTAGGCATCTTACTGTGATGCTATTTTAAAGAATAATCATATATTTGTTTAAGAATGCCTTTCCGAGAATTGCCTTAATAAATAATGACTAAGGGTGGGCCCCCATTTGGAATCTCAAAGTGTGTAATTCACACATACTCGTGAAATGCAAGTGTGTTATATCTTATTAATAGGCAATAATGACTCTCATAAACTTAAGAGAGCTTGGTTAAACAATGAAAAGCTTGCGGTGATAACTGATATGTAAACATGACCCTAATTAACTAATTTGCTAACAGTTGCAGCCTACTTATTAATATATTAACTACAAGTTTGGGGATGCCATAACAGAAAAATTTCAATGAAGTATAATTTTAAAATGAATTAATCACAGCAAATGCCATTTCCTATCTGCCTGGGCCAATGGTCTCCAAACTTTTTTTTTGATAATACAACCTTATTAGTAAAAAAAAAATTTTGAGTATATAATCTAAAATATCCATACTCGCTTATAAATTACATCTGTATATTACTGTATTAATAATTACATCCATTATAAAACTCAAAATAGAAATAAAAAGATGAGATAAATATAAAATTATATTTGATCCTAATATTAATAGAGAGCCACTGGAGTTTAGTGAATATGGGCATATCACTGATATAACTGAAAATCACCTTATAAATTACACTGAGGACAGATTGGAATTCTGACAGATTGGAGGCAGGAAGACTCATTAAGAGATTACTGTAATAATCCAGGCAAGAGGTGATGAGGGCCTGAACATTGGTGGTGGTTATGTGAGGAAAGGGAGAAAGAGAATAAATAATTATTAAGCATCTACCATGTGCCAGGCAGGCACTGTGCTAAGCACTTTATAAATGTTATCTCATTTGAAGTGAATGAGAAGGGATTGATGCCAGAGAGGTTGAAGAGGTAGAAAAAACAATATTTGGCAACTGATTAGATATTGGATGAGTGAGAGTGAGGAGCTAGGAATGACATTAAGCTTTCAAATGTGGATTACTGGCAGGATGGTAGTGTCCACAATAGAAATAGAGAAATTTGGAAAAAGGGTAGGTTTGAGGAGGAAGACCTGTGATGTAGATCACAATCTTGACATCCTAAGTTGAGAGCTGAAAGTGTCCTTAAAGGACTTTTAGTCAAAATTCCCCTCTCCCCATTTTACCAATGAGGACACTGAAGCTGAGAGGTTAAATGATTTCAAGATGACAAAAGCAGTAACTCATCCATGCCTGACAAACAAACAAAAAAGGATAACGGTGGAAGAATTTTGCCTTCATAGTTATTATGGGTCAAGATTGTGTTATCTATGTCCTGAAAATGTCATCACAGGAGGTGAGGGATAATGGAGTGGTTTAGCTATGCTGGAGACAATCTCACAACTGATTATCATGGGGAGGGATGACTGGCTCATCATACACCCCCTAGGATGATTCCACGGCCCTTCTGTAATACATAATGTCCACTTTGGAGACTATTGGCTTAGGCAATGGTAACAAACCTCAGAGATCTCACACTTTTTAACCTGAGTTTAAGTATATAATCATCCATTATTCACTAGCAGAGTTTTTTTATTTATATCTTTCAATAATTCAGTCTTGACTTTCTATCCTCCCCAAGTGTAAACTGCTCAAATTTCCTTCTCTGGGTGAGTCTCCTCCTAGATTTCCTTCTCTGTCTCAGAGAAGCTCTTGTTGGGTAAGGCTCCTTACCTCCCTGATTCTCATAGATCAGGTAAAGCAGGAAGGAGTGAGCAGAGAACACGGGAGGGGAGGGTGTTCCAAGGGAAGGCAGATCCTCATTCACTGGTAGCACTTTTGAAAAGTTCTGTGGCTAGATGCTCCCAGAATGTAAAACGAGAGGCCACCAGATAAGCAGGAGCAATAACCCCAGGGAACAAAAATGTCAGTTACACATAGACAGTTTTAAAATGGTGGAAGGGCTGCACTTTTGACATACTTGTAACCCAACTGTGTTAAGGGACAACATGCTTCTTTTCAGTTAAAATGACAACTGTTCTCAAGGTAGCACTTACCTGTATCATCTGAAGGCATGTCAATAACCAGTTGGTCACTGTACTTTCCATATAAACCATTAGTGCATACAGCTACAATCTGAAGAACATAACTTGTATTGGGCAGCAAATTATTTAGAATAGCACCCTAAAAAAGAAATGTTGTTGATTACATCAGTGTCTCATTTTAACTCAGTTTCTGGACATACTAAACAGCTATACTTAAAATTTTTAACCTGTTAATAATAATAATAGCTAGCCTTTATATAGCACTTTAAGGTTTGTAAAGATTTAGACATATGTTAACTCATTTGATCTGAACAGCAACCCTGTGAGGTAGGTGCTATCATCATCCTCATTTTACAGATGAAGAAAACAAGGCTGAGAAATGTTTAGTGACTCCTTACACACTTGCATTTTCTGAATCTAGGAAATTACAGAAAAGATTATAAAAGACAGACTGTGAAATCTGCTAATAGCAAAGGCACCTGACTATAAGAGTATATAACAGTTAATGGGGGAAGGAATTCGATTTACTGTGGAGTAACAGCCATGTTCAGTTTTCTGGACAAGTTGCTCATTCTGAATTGATATTGCGTCATCCTCTCGATTCTAGGATGCAAATATAATTTTTTTCTTGTCCCACTACATTCTATCTTTGTCAGAACATATATGAAGTATAGTGTTCAACTCTCAGGGGAGATATTTATAAGCTAGATACTCATCTAGAAGTGGGTGATCAAAGATTATAAAGGGTGTCAAGATCATGCTATGAGAATAGGTTGAAGGAGGGGACATTTGACCTGCAGAAGAAAAGATGTGGGGAAACATAATAGTTGTTATTAAATATATGAAGGACTGTCATGGGAAAGGATTAGATTTGTTTTGTTTGGCTCCAGAGAGAAGGACAAGAGGTGGTAGTGAAGAGTCAGATTTGGGCTCCAAATAAGTAACATTTTCCTAACAATTAGAGCAGGCCCAAAAGTGGAATGGACTGCCATAAGAGGGTAGTGGTGGATCAATGGTGGTCTATAAGCACAGGCCAGATGACCTCTTGTCAGGGATGATGGGTAATATATTCCTAGGAAGCAATGTATTGGATTAGACGGCCTTCCAACTTTGAGATTTTATGATTCTAGCCTAGATCCAGAACTTGATTTAATTTTATTTTGTCCACAGGACAATTCCAAAGTGTGACATGAACCCTATTTCAACTATTACTGTTTTCATTATACCTTCTGAAAATAGGTGTTCACCTTTTAATCAGCCAGAATGGGCAGAATTGAAAAATATCAAATTGCCTGTCAGCATCTGGCTCAAGAAGAGTACAGACTGTGGCATAACACAGTAACAATTGGGTTCTGGGAAACTGGCATCAGCTAATAATTCAGTATTATCCAACCTGAAAATCAGCCCCAGGTACAGAGGTCACATAAGTAAACAGATAGTGTAGGACTCCATTAGATGGAGCAGGGCAAGGGTGAGGCAATAATTATACAGAATGAATATAGATTAAAGTGATTCTTTTCAATCCTTTTAGGAGGTTAAAATTTATTTTTATATTGAATAAAGAAGCTATTACTTGTTTTACGTCATAGAGAACCATTTTATAAATTATTTTATTTTGTTCATTGTTTTTAAATGATGTGTAGATGTTGTTTATAGGTATATAAATACACTTATTTTAAACTCATGTTATTACGTGTCACTATTATCAAGTGTATATGATCAGAAAATTCTGAAATGAATCACTGTATAAGAATGATACCTGTTAAGTTGGGATACTTTAAACATTATTTGAATAAAAGCAAAGTATCCCTATTGCTGTGAAACTATAACATGACTTTAAAAGTCTTTGTTGGGAAAATGTGAAGAGACCACATGATCTACTTCATTAAAGTGTGCTTCCATCACTAGACTTTCTCTCTTTGTTTTTGAGTCAATGCTGTGTTTTATATAAACAAATATACATATATGTATGTGTGTGTGTATATATATATATATGTCTATGATTGTGTGTATGTCTCCCTCTCCTTCTCCTTTCCATGCTATTTCCCCCCTTTAATTAGCCATAATAGATAAGTAAAGTATATTTTAAAATATAGTAGTCAATTGAATAGTCTTATCCTTGTTCTTAAATTTAAAGGTAGAGAAATGTTACATTTTGCATTTTCTTCTTAAAAGAAGATAACATAAACTTTTCACTTTGTATATGTGGCCTTCGATTATTTTTTTTTCCTCTGGGTCAACTGCTCTCGATAGACAAGGATTTCTGCCCCTACAAAAGACAATACTTGGCCAAGTATCATCTAGTACTTCTCATAATTTACTTATATGTATATAAGCACATTCCTGTATATAAGCTATGACGTATAATATTACATGATATTTGTTTGATTAATATGCCATTATATCTATATTCAACTGTCTTTTTTTTCCCAAGATGCATTCAAATCCAGCTGGGGAAAAAAATCTACTTCACTCTTTTTCTTCCTTAGGACATAAACTAGAAAAATAAGCATTCAAAATTCAGACAATTATTATCTGGACATTAACAGAATATGTGCAGTACTTTTGCTAAGGATCATTTGATACCTAATGTGGCACAATTGGCCAGTAACATAAAATACAGGACTATTATACTCATCATAGCTTTGGGAAATTGAATACTATCTGTGACTACATTAACATGGGTAAAGTGCCCACTGTGGAAACTTCTCTACCAACATGGACTACAATCCATCTCTAACTTAATAGATAAGGAGATAATTCTTAGGGAGTTACCGGATGCAAAATAATAATAGCTAACAATAGCTAACATGTCTAGGGTCACACAGCTGGTAAATGTATGAGTGAACTCAGATCTTCCTGGCTCCAGGCTATCACTTAGATGTCTCAAGAGGTTAAGTTACTTGTTCAGGATACCACAGCTAGAATGTGTCAGATTTATAGCAGCTTTTTTTTTTTTAGTGGCAAAGGACTGAAACTAAGGGGGTACCAAGTAGAAAATGAGGAAAGACGTTTTGGAATGTGAATGTAATAGAATGCTATTAGGTCTTATAAAATGATGAAAGGGATAGTTGCAGAGAAATTTGGGAAGACTTATTTGAACTGATGCAGAGTGAAGTGAGCAGGACCAAAAGAACAATTTATATAGTAATAGCAACATTATAAAGACAAAATCTTTGAAAGGCTTAACTCTGATCAAGGTAATGACCAACCACAATTCCAGAGGACTGAGGATGAAGAATAACGTACACCTAACAGAGAGGTGGGGATGGATTCAAGGTGCAGAACGAGACATACAACTTTTGGACGTGACCAATGTGGGAATTTGTTTCACTTGGCTATGCATATTTGTCACAACAGGTTTGTTTTCCATTTCTTTCCCCCAAAAGGGAGGATATAGGAGAGAGAAAAAATAAATTCATGTTAATTAAAAAATAGCTTATAAAAATGAAATAGTTAAAATCAATGATCTTTAAGGTTAAAAAAAGGTAGTATTTTTACTGAGTTCTTTTTGACTCCAAGTCCAGCATTCTATCGACTACACAATTTTTTTTCTGACAAATTGAAGTATACATACTAAATAGTACCTGCTTCTTGATATAATATGAAAAGTAAAACCAAAACAAATCCTACCAATCAGATTATGTAGATGTTTAGATTACATTATGCCAAACACCAAAATGGTTAACCATTCAGGTCTTTGGAACTTTTTATACAACTCTATATATTTTTGTATAACTCATTACACAAACTTTTTATATAACTCCATAACGTAGACATAACTACTATGTGTGCCAGACGGTAGACTAACAAGTTAGCTTCCCTTAGAGAAAAGGAAAAGGGCAAGCTCGCTGGGGATTTTTTCAAATGAACCATGGGGGCAGCTAGGTGACGCAGCACATAGAGTACCGGGCCCTGGGTTCAGGAGGACCTGAGTTCAAAACTGGCCTCAGACACATAACACTTATTAGCTGTGTGACCTTGGGCAAGTCACTTAACCCCACTGCCTAGACAAAACAAACAAACAAACAAAAAATCAAATGAACCATGACTGAACTCAGAGGGAAATAGGGTAGTGTAGTGAAGAGCACTAGATCTCGCATCAAAGGACTTAGGTTTGAATCCTGATGACCTTAGCAAGTCACTTACCATCCCTTCATCAGAAAAATGAAAAATTTGGACCATATAATTTCTAAAGTCCCTTCCAGCTCTAAATCTATGACGATAGATTATAATGCAGTCACAGAGCACAGAGAGCATACTTTCCCAATCATGAACTATTGCTCAAAGTGAACACTAAGTAGAAAATTTGGGTGGTCAATTAAGCAGAAGGATTTTTTTGAAAGGATGAGAGTGATTTTTGTTTCATGGAGGATTTTCCATTTCACTCAGACATGAATTATCATGAATTATCTGGAAAATTAACATTCCAGTTAACATTCTTGCCTAAATCACACAGATAGTCTATTTTGCTTTCCATCGCAAAGATCTGTTTTCACTGTGCATTATAACATGACATAGCACTGGCTTTTGCAAAGTGACAGCTTCAGATAGACTTTTGAATAACCAAGCTATTTTATGGGAATATAATATCTTGTGTAAAGTATAAAATTTGAAAAGAAAGCCCTTGGAAGCCACAATATCACAAGCATATTAACGCATAAAAATAAATGAGTTTACAGTTACCAAGTCCTGATACCCATCTGTCAGAAATTCATGCTTAGTCTGGTCTTCTCCCTCTAACTGCTGATAGAGGACTGCAAATTTTTCAATCATAGTATCATAAACCACTCGTGGTCTTTCCCACGTGACAAGGAGGCTGGTAAAGTTCTCTGGATCAGCTTGGATATTTTCTGGTTCGGAGCTGCAAACTTCAGAAAGAAAATAATAACATGTTTAATAATCACAGAGTTACCAAGTTCCACTCCTTTAAGAAGTTAAAGTATATTTTACCAAAGATTATACAATATTTTTACTTCTTCTGATGACTCCAGTGGATATGACCTATTTTTACGCATTTTCAAACACAGTAAAAAGATTATGAAAGAGAATAATGACTTTTTTTATTTCAATCTCAGCTACAAAAATTTTATTAGATGATTTTTAGTCACATCTGAAAGAGAATTTTAAAATTAGGCATTACATACACAAAGAGGAAAAATAGCAAGTTGCATATTTATCAAAGAAACAAATTGGAGAATATGACCTACATCTCACAAAAGAAATACTGTATCGTCTCTCCTCCTTTTGGAAATCTCTTGCCCCTTCCTAGAAAACATGTGTACATATCCACCTCTCTCTGATTCTATGACTTCATTTCTCCTATGATCTATACCCCTTCTCTCCTCTGGTTCTCATTCACTAATACTCCATTCTGGTCCCCAGCTCTCCTTGCTCTGAACATAGAGGCTTGATGGATCATGAATACTAGAGTACACTGAAATGACTATAACACACTCAGTGTGCTCTTTGGTGAACACAGCCAGAAACAGTTTCACAAACCTCTTTTTCAGAGGGAACCTAGAGCTTGAACATTTGTGACCTGCCTGAATCATCTCTGAGCTTCTAGTGATACTGGAGGCACCTCAGAGATTCACAGGTTAAGACCAGGGAAAAGATAGATGAGATATTCTCTAGAATCGATACTGCTTCAGGTTTAAGTATTCTGAATGTATGGCAGTCTTAGGTAAATTCCCATGGGGTGTCTCTGTGTCTGGTTTGCTTGGATAGGTCTTGGTCCTGGGGAATTCTAATTAAGTCTAAATTCTTATTACCTCACACCAGAATTCTGGGGGAGGACCAAGAATCTGAACTGTTTCACTAGAAAGTCCTTTGGCTCTTGTGATGCAGTAGCACAGGCCTGTAAACCCTGCTACCAGAAGCCTGAGCTAATGGATCATGTGAGCTTAGGAGTTTTGAGCTGCAATAAGGCTAAAGCTCAAGGCGTGTCCATAATAAGTCCAGAACCAATAGGACGAACCATGTGAATCAGAGGTCACCAGGTTGTCTAAGGAGGAAAGAAATGGGCCAGGATGGAAATGGAACATATCAAAACTTCTGTGACGATCAGTAGTGATTGTGTTCCATGTTGGCTGTGGCATTTTCAGCCTGGCTAGGGTTCGGGGGTGGTGTATGGGGAAGAGAGAGAAGCAAGAGCAAAGAGAAGTAGAGAAAGAGATATTCAGAGAGAAAGAGAGAGAGCAATAAGAGACAGAGAGACAGAGATTGAGAGACTGGGAGAGAGACAGAGAGAAACGGAGTCAGAAGCAAAGTAACCATATTAGTCAAAGAACTCTGTCTACTTCTAAAAACCCTGAGATTATGCATACAGTACAGATATTATAATTTTAAAGTTAGAAACAGTGGGGTTCCAAATAGTCCAAAGAGATTTTATATGTAAGGAAACTAGAGAGATTAAGTGGTTTGTAAGAAAAACAAACCACAAAAAACAACCAAGGAAAGAGCCAAAGGTCTTGAATGGAGCTAGACAGGTGATACAAGCTGGCCAAACTGGGCTTTTTACCAAGAATAGAAGGCCGGTAGGACACAAACAGAATTACTGATGACTCTAAAGGTAAAGTCTTAAGACAGGGGAATTCTACTGATTCATCTGCTTATCTTATCTGATCTACTCATGTTTTGAGTATTCAGATGGTTGGGATCTGTCTACCTAAGACTTGTAAAGAGTTCTAATCTCTTCAGCCCCCGAAGGATAAACAGCTACTATCCCTAACTTCCTGATTACTCATACTTAGCCAGCATTTCTGGGCAGTCTGGTTGCCTGTGGATTTTGCTTACTTTGCTCCATATCTCTCAGAAGTAGAATCAACACTGAGACTCAGGGGGCAGGGAAGGAGTCAGGGCACATGCATCTTTAATACTCTTCCTTCATTAGATTCATGTGTATACTATCAGCAAATCTTAGAATCAGATCAATTGCATGTGATGCTCTATGCCTTGAAATCTAAGACCAGAAAGGTAGGCTTCAATGATGTGACTCAATGATATGAATCCTGGATGGGTCTTATGATTTTGGTCAAGCTGCAGGGGTGCTTGAAGCCTTTGACATTTAACAAAAAAAAAAAAAAACCACCAGATATCTGATTGTGATAAATCTATATCACAAATTAAGAAAAGCTGATACTTCTTTCACTTTTGAGACATTTCTACTCCTTAGGGCCAAGTCTGTATCAGAGGTCAGAAGACCTCAACAGTCAGGAGATTCTGTTATTAATATCTTTCAAGGCTTAGGTCAAATGCTCCCTCTTCACTGAAGCCTTCCCTCATCATACCAGCCAGCTCTCTTTTATTTGCACCACCCTGATGGAACTTATTTCATGCTGTCTTGTAGTTACTTAAAATAATAATAGCAAAAATTCACATTCATAAGTGATCTAAGGTTTGCAAATCACATTCACAACAGCAAACCCATAAGACAGGCACTGCAAGTATTAGAACTACCATTTTACGAAGGAGGAAACTGAGTCTCAACATCATGTTTTGGCCCTTGACTTCCTCTGTAACCTTGGGCAAGTCACATTATCCAGGAATCTCAGAGAGGACCCTAATTGTAAAATAGGAATGATCTGTGTATCAAATACCTTACAGAGTTATTGTAGAGATTAAAAGGAAGAATATAGGTAGCATCACCTATTTAAGTATTTAAAAAACCTACTGAAGCAACATGATGTAGTAGGGAGAACGTTAGACCAGAAATCAGGAGACTTCGGTTGGAATTCTGGGTCTGTAAATGTGTAACATATGCTAAGTTTCCTTATATTTCTGAGAAAAGTGATTAATAACCAATGATTTGGGGAGATCCAAAGTCGTCTTCTACAGGAATTAACTTTCTCCTCAATCATGGTCAAACCCCACCCAACCTTACAAAAAATTTAATCTAAGGTTGGGAAGCCCATTGCTCTCTACTCAGATTTGGGAGGGGAGGAGGATAAATTCTCTGAATAGATTACCCAAGACTGAACAATTTAGAAGTAAATGACATAATCAAAGTTCATTAGAATGGGTTCAGCCCCTTATTGTAACAGTCATTCTCTTATTAATTGTTAACTGATCAGAGTTGATTGCTACTCTCAGGAACACCTACTATTCCAAGGTCATATAAGCCATAATGTGGTCTTTGGCATTCAAGAGTGCCACTGACCTCTTTTATTAATAAAATGGGGAATTATTAATAAAATGATTAATTACCCAAAATTATGTCTCAAACTTTTCAAACATCCCATTTCTTGACCTCAGTTTACTGATTTGTAAAATGAGGGGGTTGGACTAGTCAAGGTCTGAGATACTTTTAAAGCTCAAAATTCTAATTTCTTGCACAGCAGATAGCGCACCAGCCCTGGAGTCAGAAGGACCTGAGTTCAAATCCAGGCTCAGACACATAATACTCACTAGCTGTGTGGCTCTGCGCAAGTCACTTAACCCCAACTGCCTCACCAAAAAAAAAAAAAAAATTTCTAATTTCTATGACTTTTTAAAAAATTAATTTGGTTTCATAGACAAACTGGACTAAGCAAGTGATTTCAAACCTAAAATCACTCAGAATAACTGTTTACTTTATTGCTGATCGGGAAGGATAATAAGCTACAAAAAGTGTTCAAGGATTCTTTAAAATTAAAAAATATTAGAAATTCACCAAAAAAACAAACAAACAAGCAAACAACTAGGTAATGTAGTACGCAAAAAAGAGCTTTGTGTAATATATCCCTTAAATGTACAAATTTGTAATTTTGTGGAGCTAGATGGAGAATAAGGCAATATACAAGGAAACCACTGTCTCCGGATCACTGTAATTGCTTAGATGATTAGTTCTGTTAGAGTATGGTGCTAAAGCAGTGGGTTTGCTTCAAAAGAGTATTTGTTTTTTGCAAAAGAAGGAAAAAGAACAAGATGTTATCCCCCTGGACCACCTTTTAAAGTCATGCATGATTTTGACCAACTCTCTCTCCCAAATCACCAACCACAGAAGGAACTGGGTGAGTGAAACTGAACAGTTTGGAAAAATCTACAGGCATGACTGGGAGCAAGTCAAACAGAAGAGCTGACTGATAAATGGGTGTGCACAATCACCTGAGAAAAGGAAAGACATTTACTTGTACTGACTTTGCAATTAGCAGAATGAACACGGGAGGGCGCTCCAGACTAAAGATTTGCTTTGTACAGCCAGCTCTCGGTCTCTTAAACATTTTCCCAGCGGTTGTTTAATGAGACTGTCAAAAAATAAGATGCAACCCAGAACAAATATGCTACAGATATGGATGATATACAAATGAGGTACAAGTGTAGAAGATTCAAAAAAAATTCTTTCTCTTGAGGATTTTGTGTCTTTTTTAATCCAATACCAAAACCAAGGCCTTTATTTTGGAGAGGAAAGGGTGACTTTTTGTGTGATCCTGTATGACAATTCTTCTATTATCATGAAAACTTCAGCAAGTTAACATATTAAGACTTCGGTTTAAGGCACATTAAATTGTACATTAATTCAACTAATTTAAAAACAGACCTGCGTATTGGAAAAGAGCACTGGGTTTAAGTCTCACATCTGATCATAGTTATTTCAACTTTAAAAATAAGTTATATTAGATGGTTTCTGAGGTCCCTTCCAACTCTGGGCCTTCCAACTCATAGACCACAAATCTATGAACTTAAGTTTAAATACTGGCTCTATTCTAAGGTCATCTGTGAGAAGTTGGGCAAATCTCTTCAAGATTCTGGACCTCTGGATAGCTAGAAAATGAAGCAGATTCTATTGCGATTCATAACTGGGATCTTGTTATTTCAAAATATTTTGATAATTTCAATATAATTGGTTTCCTTTGTAATTCTAAGTATTTTATCTTATGTATTTAAAGATACTATTCTGAGAAGGGGTCTAGGGCTCTACAGACTTCACCAGACTACCAAGGAGGTCTATGACACACACAAAAAAAGGTTAAGATTGAATGATCTCTAAGACAGACCCCCTCCAACTTTAAATCTTGGAATATTGCTACTGAAGTCCAGCAGGTGGCACAAAGAAATCAACAACCAACCACTAAAGACTTCATGGGCGAAAAAAAGATGCCTCAGTCTTGTTCCTAATAAATTCCCAATTCCAGATGGCAGTATTATACTGGGTTACCCATTTTGTTTTACTGTTGTTCCATCATCTGTTATGTTCAACACTTTGTGTCCCCTTTGGGGTTTTCTTAGCAAAGACACTGGAGTGGTCTGCCATTTCCTTCTCTGGCTTATTTCACAGATGGTGAAACTGAGGCAACAAACAGGGTTAGGGTCACACAGTAAGTGTCTGAGGTCAAATCTGTACTCAGAAGATAAAGTCTTTTTAATTCCAAACCCAGTGCTCTATTCACTGCTCTACCTAAGTACCCCCACCCATTCTGTAGGTTGGGCCATATCTTGAGGTTTAAAATAATAAAGAAAGTATGGTGGTGATAAGATCAATATACACACACACACCACTTACAGGCTTATCTGCAAAATGGTATTAACAAAAAACAGAATTTCCTTTAGAAAAGGAAGTTGAAGCATGGAATCAGAAGACCCAGGACCATAGGATTTAGAGATGATACAATCCAACCTTCTCATTTTACAGATGAGTAGTTGGAGGCCTATCAAAGTAAAGTGACTTGTCCCAAGTTCTACAGGCTTTGATACTGGGTTTTCTGACTCTACATCCAGTGTTCCCGGTAGGACAACATGCTATCTCTACTTATATAACATTAAGCAAGTAAACATTTCAGACCTTCAGTTTCTCCTTCTGTAGAAGAACAGAATTAGACTAAACAATCTCTATGGTTCCTTCGAGCCTAAAATTCTATATGATTCTATATGAAAGTCAATTTCTCTTTTTTGCATAATTTTCCTTCTTTTTGCATAATTTTCCTTCCTTCCTCATTACCTTCCTAAGCTCTTCAAGGGCAGGGACTATGTTGGTTTTTTTTTCCCCTTTTGTATCTCTCCCTTCTCAGTACCTTGGACACAGTAGGCACTTAATAAATATTTGCTGAATTGAATCTGTTCTTGTCTTCAGGGTATCTTCACTGTTGGAGAGGAAATGCTCGTGAAGATAAAGGTCGGGAAGGGAGACCCTAGCTACTGCATACCAACAGCTATGCCTTGGGCTATTATCACGTTAGGGTCTCTGATAAATCTCACAGGCTCTTGATATTTAATGCATAAGCAACCAGGAAGTCTAGTCCTCGATGTCCACATGAAAGGTCTATAAATATTTTTATAATCCTATTATGACAGCTTCTCTCCACGCAGATGAATTCCAAAAAAGTCTAAAGAGGCTACTTTTTATGCCGAGGAGCTGCCTTTAGCATTACCTGCACATCTCCTCAAACAGTGAAAGTTATACATGCTTTTAGCTAACACAAAGAGCTATGATTTAAGGGAATTTGTTCTTGCTACCACCTATAAATAGTGAATTTGGAGCACTCAAGTATGTCCTTGTCACACAGAATTTCCAGTTCAAAATACATTCACTAAATGCCCACTACCTTCAAGGCTTTCTAGTTGACACTAGGAAATACAAAGATAAATAGGACAATTTCTGCAATCAAGGAGGCTACAATCTAGTGGAAACAACAGAGTGCACTGGTAGAGTGAGTGCAGTGACTCACACCCATCATGCCTCTTTGTCCTTATCACAACTCTGTGGGCTGGCTGGCTATTTCCAGTGTTATTACACACATTTCACAGATGAGGAAAAGGAAACTGAAGTTGAATGGCTTCTCCAACCTTACAGTTAGTAAATGGTGGGGAGTTAAGATTCAAATCCACATACCATGTATGACAATTTTAATTTCAAAATATTTTGCTATTGTTGAGTTGTTTTTCCGGTTGTGTCTGACTCAAAGTGACCCCATTTGGGGTTTTCCAGCTCATTTCACAGATGAGGAAACAGAGGTAAATAGGGTTAAATGACTTGCCCAGAGTCACACAGCTAGGAAGTGTCTATGGCCAGATTTGAACTCATGAAGAGGAGTTTTCCTGATTCCAAGCTTGGTGCTCTATCCACTGTACCACCTAGCTGCCCCTACCCTGGTTTTAATAGATGGAATAATGGTCTAGTTGGTCTAATAATTGGTATAATACTTAGTCTGAGGCTAAGTTGAATATCCACGTTTACTACCATATACCATTTAGAAAACAAAGACCTAAGGCAGAAAAAAGAAAAAAGACTGAAAAAGAAATGGAAATTTAAGAAAGAGTAGCAAAGAAGGAATTAATCAACAGACCTACTATGTGCCATACAATGTGTGTGCCAGATGCTGGGGATGAAAAAAATTTAAAAAATAAACTACAAGGAGCTTACACTCTGTTGTGGGAGGAAAAAATGTAACTATGTAAGTACATGCAGATTAAGTACAAAGTAAATGCAAATTATTTAAATACAAAGTAGACAAGGAAGGAGGATGCTAGCAGCTGGTAGAAGTGAGGGATTCTATGAGAAAGAGATGCTTTTGAGGCTTAGGAGGACAGTGGAAGCCAAACTAGAAATGTAAAGAAGAAAAAGGAGAGAATACACATATTTAGGATGGGCAATGGTGGAGAAAACACCATTCACAACTGCTTAATGTCACTAAATAGGACTCAAATACTATTTACTACTAATCTAAGAGCTAGTCCAAATTTAACATAGTGCTATATTGAGTGTAATCTATAAACATGGACTAATGTGTTCCTACCACACTTGTGTAAAGTTGATGGACCTCTTTTCAATATGAAGTAGATGCTTGGATGACTTTTACGAAGGGAACAGCAAGATTTATGGATCCATGAGATCAACAATCATTGAGGTTAGCTTTCTCCTCACAGAGTAGTATATCTTAATGAACTGAAACAAAAAAAAATCAATATAGATCTTCAAAGGTTGTAAATGTCATAATCAGAAATGGTGTGTTTGTAATATGAATTTCTAAAGAACCAAATCATATTCTTTAGGTAAGCATCCCAAAGAGGAAGAATCCTAGAGGCCTAAAGGCATGACATGACTTATCCAAATATAAAGTAAGTCACAGAGTTGAGATTTGAACCCAGGTCCAATGCTCTTTTCATTACATGATCAATACATTTCTGGTTTTATATATATATATATATGTGTGTGTGTGTGTGTGTGTGTGTGTCTAATGACATACTTGATATCTTTGATGTCATTTCTTCCACAAAAGCCATTGTGGGTAACATGCTGAAGGGAACCAACACATACAAGATATCTTTCCATTTTCCTTCAAGTCACTTGTAATCCTGATCCTTCCAAGATTGTGGTGTTTTCTTATACCTTGCTTCCCTTCTTGTATTCTTCAATTCAGTGATGTTTAAATTCTAAATTTAAATAAATGTTTAAATGATATTTCTCAATTTCTTGCTGTTCCTCCATCTCCTGATCCCATGCATTTTCACCGGCTGTCCCCCATACTTAGAACTTTCTCCCTCTTCATCTCCACCTCTTGGCTTCCATGCCGCCTTATAAGTTCCAGCTGAAATCCCATCTTCTCCAACAAGACTTCCTGACTCTCGGTGCCTTCCCTCTGTGATTATCTCCAATTTATTCCATGTATATTTTGTCTGTGCGTGGTTGTTTGCATGTTGCCTCCCTCATTATACTATGAGTTCCTTGAAAGCAGGGTCTGTTTTGCCTTTGTCTATATCCCCAATGCTTAGCACAGTGCCTGGCATACACTAGGTGCTTAAGAAATGTACACTTGGGGGCAGTGAGGTGGCGCAATGGATAGAGCACCTACCCTGAAGTCAGGAGGACCTGAGTTCAAATCCGGCCTCAGACCAAACACTTGACACTTACTAGCTGTGTGACCCTGGGCAAGTCACTTAACCCCAATTGCCTTAAAAAAAAAAAAAAAAAAAAAGAAAACAGAAAAAGAAATGCACACTTGACTTTTGCCCATCTAAAATAATAAGTGACAGGCAGCACTTTTAAGAAGGCAGGAATGGTAGGAATGGTCATAATCCTGAAAATGGTCTAGTCTTTCATGTTCCTGCTTCAACCACCATTAATTTCTGGGGTACACAACAGTAGCTACGGGGGCTGTTCAGCATTTGGTATGCTGGCGCAAATGATAAAGAGTGTTGATCTTTAGATTAGGAACACCGGGGTACATCACAGGCAAGTCATTTGAACGTTTCAGTTTCCTCATCTGTAAAATGGAGATGACAATACCCACCTTATGGAGTTGAAGATTTCCAATAAGGTAACATACGCAAGTGTTTGGCAAACCTTAAAGAGCTCAGTTATTATTATCCATAACAATAATAATCTTAGGTGCAAGTATTTACTTTTCATTTATTTTTTCACATAACATTAGAAGGCAGTATTTGCACGCCAGTGACTTATATGAATGCTATTTACTCCTATTAACCTTTTGAGGAAGGAAACAGTCCTAAAGGATAACCTATAACACAAAATTTGTAGCCAACCGCAGAAAATTCTCCTAGCTCTAAAACAACAGCATTCTGATGAAAAAATACTAGCACTGGGGCAGCTAGGTGGCACAGTGGATAGAGCACCAGTCCTGGACTCAGGAGGACCTGACTTCAAATAGTCTTATCTGATAATAGCTGTGTGACCCTAGGCAAGTCACTTAACCCTGATTGCCTCAGCAAAAAAAAACAAAAAAACTCAAAAACTAGCTTCATACTATTTTGACTAGATGACCAGGGATGCTGAGGAGGGCATTTCTGTTCAGGAAAGACGTATTTTTTTTTACTATTTAATTCTTAGTTTACAACTTTTATTTTTCCATACATAAATCCCTTTTCCTAAAAATTTGTATCAGTTACTAGTTAATAATAGCTTCTGGATGGCTACAGGGGAATAAGTTTCTTCACATCGTTCTACACATGATTAGGCCCTCAAAAAATTCTTCCTACTCCACCTACTGACTGCACACCCACATCCTCTCCAAGCCCTCCTCCCTATCCCCAGAGCTGCTCCCTAATGGTCAGGAAAATGTTGCTTCTGAGAGCTTGCTTTCATTTCAGTTAGCAAAAAGTGAAATTTCCTGGCTCTGTACATGGTGTGATTTTAAAGTGGTAACATGTTTTTCTTTTTTTTTAAGCCACACAAAAAAAGTCAATTTTCTTCTATTTTATAAGCTGCCATCTATAGTCACCAAATAATGTGTAGAATTTTAGAAAGCTTTCCTTCATTCTTAAGGCCCGAGCAAAAGGTCAAACTGTTTAAAAACTGCTGTTGTGACTCCTGTTGGCACATACATAGGTCCTCATCATTTTTGTTCTGAAGATTTGTGGGAAGAAAACATGTTTTCCTCAGAAAAATACACCTTGGGGCAGTTAGATGGCACAATAGATAGAGCACTGGCCCTGAAGTCAGGAGAACCTGAGTTCAAATCCAGCCTCAGACACATGACATTTACTAGCTGTGTGACCCTGGGCAAGTCACTTAACCCCAACTGCCTCAGCAAAAAGAAAAAGAAAAATATACCTCCACCACTGCAGGGCAAAAATGACAAATGACAAAAAATTTTATATCAAATCAGAATAATGGCAACTTATATTTTAAACCACAAGAATAAGAAGCAGACACCTAACATAACAAGTGCTTTCCTATCTCTGAATTCCTTTCATTCCTATACTCATAAATCATTAATAAAGGTGCAGCTTTTTAAAGAATATAATAGTATTTAATTCAATGAATTTATTTTGTTTATTTTATTTTAGAAAAGAAGCTGGCTCAGTTCTGTTCCATTTTCCATTAATTAATATTCTATTATTTACTGGACAGGATGTTACAGTGTTCAGTGTTGCTGGTGGAGACATAATTGAATTTCCTGGCTTTGGGGTAATTTAATTAGAAACTTAATGTTGCATTAAATGTAGCTATTCATCATTGTTTTCACTCTCTTCTTTTTTGGTAACGGGAAAATTATTGTCACAAATATCACATTAAAACAATTAACCTGTGTTCTTTTAAAGACTAATCTTTGAAAAACAGATGATTATTAAAGTAGTAGTATACATATCAAAGAAAATTTTTATGGAGTGAGAATGAAAGAAGAAAAAAATTAGTTCCAAGAACAACTTTTTGAATAGTCCCCAAGAAAAAGGTACTTCACTAATTTCACTAACTTTTTAGCACATTCTGGGATGAACCAAAGGTTAAAATAGCTCTTGTCTGTTATGGGACATTTTTAAAATAATGTCTACATTGTTTAGTAAATTTAAAATTACAAAAATGCCTCTGAAAATACTCCCTTTGGGGTGATTTTTTCAATCATTGTGGGGGACACTGCCATGCTTCCTGTCTCATGGAGGAGGAATCAGTCATCTTTGGCCCCTCAATGTTCTCCATTTCTCAAAAACAAGACTGTTGCCGAATACAGGGAATTAAGAGTGTGGTATATTGGATACAGGCGTTGGCTTAGAGTTAGGATTCAACTCTTTTTGTCTTCCATGACATTCATCAATTTAGCTCTCTTTCTAACTCTCTGAATTCTCCTTTATATCCATTACTGACTGCCACTTTCTCCTTTTTTTAAAAATTTAATTAAATTTAATTTTCAGGTCCACATTTTTTTCCTCTCAACCTCTGAATCCTCCTCCCCAGTACCCCAAAACCCATTACAAACATACATAATAAACAAAATCCCTACATTGGCCATGTCTAAATATGTACTTTGGGTCCATAACCTCTATGTGGAAGTGGATACCATGTTTCGTTATAAGCCCTCTGGAGCTGTGGTTGGTCATTGATTAACTGTGGGTATTTCCCAAGGTTTTCTCCTTAGCCTTCACTTCTGTCTCAACATTCTCATTCAAGGGGATTCCATCCATTCACAAGACTTTTAGACTATTAATGTTATACAGATGACTCTCAAATCTCTAAGTCCGACCTCTCCTAGGCTCCCGTACTACAGTATTTTTAACTACCTTTTGGGATCTCCACTGGAACGTCCCAATGTCACCTCAAATTCAACATGTCAGCAGGATGGTAAAGTAGAAGAAACTGACTTGAAGTCAAGACACTTGGGTTTAAGTATGAGCTGTACCAGTTTCTAGTTGTATAATCTTAGACAAGTCACTTAACAGCTTTAAGTTTTAATTTCCTTTGCTATAAAAAATGCGGACAATAATTACCTCACAAGCCAAACTGAATGATTTCTCTCAATCTTCAATCTCCTTGGCGTCTCTACAGCCTTTTACACTGTGGAGCATCCTCTCTGCCTTGATATTCTCTATTCTCTAGGTTTTTGGGATACCACTCTCCTGGTTCTCTTGTCTGACCACTCTGTGTCAGTCACCTTTGCTGGATCTTCACATGTATCGTCAACTCAACATGGGTTCTGTCCTGGGCCCTCTTCTCTTCTCCCTCTATATTATTTCACTTGTTAATTTCATCAGCTCAATTGGATTCAATGATTATCTCTATTCTGATGATTTTCAAATCTACTTCACCCACCCTAACCTCTCTGCTGATCTCCCATCTCCAGCTGCCTTTTAGATATCTCAACTTGGATGTCCTACAGATATCCTAACATTTCCAAAACCGAACTCATTATCTTTTTCCCCAAAGCTGCCCCCTTCCCAAACTTCCCTAAGTAATAGGAAAATAGGAAAAAAAGTAACAGGGAAAGTGGAGGACACCACCACCTCCCAAAGCCCCAGGCTCACAACCTAGGTGTCATTCCCAACTCCTCACTCTCTCTCACACCCGATATTAAAATCTGTTGATTTTGTCTTATCTCTTACATTTGTCCACTTTTCTCTTCTGATACTGCCACCAACCCAGAACAGGCCCTAATCACCTCATGCACGGACTGCAGTAATAGATTGCTGGTTGATGAGCCTGCCACATATCTCTCCCCACTCCAGGCTATCTTCCACTCAACCATCAAAGTGATTTTCCTCCAACTCTGGTCTGATCATGTTACTCCTCACCCTGTTTCTCCTCTATTCAAACTCCAGTGGCTGCCTATTACTTCCAGGATCAAATATAAAATTCTTCGTTTTGTGTTTTAACTCCCCTTAGAACCTGGTCCCTCCTACCTTTTCAGTCTTCTTAGAGTTTACCTCTCCTCCCCCCTCTTAATGTTCCCCAGGCCTTGTTCTTCAGTCAAGGAATACTGGTTCCCTCAAATAAGACGTTCCTCAAATAAGATGAACTATTTTCTGACTCCTGGAATTTCACTGGCTGTCCCCCATGCATGGAAAGCTCTCCTTCTCATTCCTGGCTCTTGGCCTCCCTCACTTCATCCCAGCTAAAATCTTCAGCTCTTCCACAGATAATCTTTCCTCGGTTGATCATTTTCTAATTATCCTATATTACAGCTTGTTGTCTTCTCCATAAGATTGTGAATTCTTTGAGGGTAGGGGCTGTCTTCTGCCTTTCTTTGTATCTCTAGGGCTTAGTATAGTGCCTGAAATACAGCAGGTGCTTAATAAACGTTTGCTGGCTGACTTCATTGACTGATTACAGCTTGCTAAACTAATCTTTCTACCTTCTGTTTTGGGACCTTTGTTTGAAATATTCTCTACTTGGAATTCCTTCCTTGAAGCTCTGTACATAAATTCTACCTCTACTTGAAGGTCTAATTCAAATGCCACCTTTTCATAAAACTTTTCCTTATCACCCCAGAAAGAAATTATTTCTCTTTCCTTGGTACATACCTTTATTACAACACTAGGCACACATAAACTGCCATTTTCTGCAATTAAGCTATGGCGTACATGTCTTATCTCCTTGAAGGAAAGGACCATGTCTTTCTGTTTTTATCTTTGGAAATTCCATAGGGCTGAACCTCATTCACAAGCCCAGCTTTACTCAGTATTTCCTTTTGACTTTTATTTACTTAAAATAATGTTGCAATCCATGTGGTCAGTAGAAGGTATGAACAAAAACTACAACAAATACCTGTTTCATGGAGCTCTTCTTCTCCAGTATATGAAGAAAACACCAGCCTAGAGAACTTGTACTGCTGTTCCCGGAAATTATTTTGCAGGTAGTCCATCAGCATGACATACCCAGACTGCTGCATTGTAAGAACTTCACAAAAGACAGCCAACTGGGAAAAAGGACCAAGGAACTCAAGATAGCTATTAGAAAACCCCAAAGGAAAGAAACATCCACCAAAATGCTACCCTCTTCAAACCAAAATGACATATAAAACTGCCTATGTAAAACTCGACATTTGAAATGAATTTAGAAAAAGAATTCTTGAATTTTATTTTAACTTGTTTTAACCTATAATCCTTAAAGCTCTCACCTTATCAACATACAAGTTTTCTTTTCTTATAAAAAATCGATAACATTTTGTTTTGAAACAACAGATATTTCCCACTAAATTCCTTATAAAATATAGGCCCTGGAAAAAAAGTTTGTTGATCCTCAACTGGAATGAGAGGGTGTTTCAGCCCTAACAATATTAACTAGTATTGACTGTGGTTGTTCTATGGTGATTTCATCTACATTATTACAGTCATTGTGACACACAAATTTTCCGGAAAAAGAGTAATTTGGATTCCTGTGCTCCCATTTTTTTAATGGTTCCCTGAGGTTACCACTGGTCACTGGAAAAAGGACTAGAACACTGCCATCTACTCCTCTTTCTCATAACTGTGTGGACTATGGAACTTGAAATTATATAGCATAGAGAAACAGGACAGCTTTGGGGAAATCACATGTTGAATTTATCATCTATTTGAAATGAAACGCAAACTGTATGTAGTAGTGATTCACAGCTTGATGTACAGAATTTTTCCTCTTCTACTTTGTATATGGAAATGTCCATTTTATTTTGCTGTTTGTTGATTTCTGAATTAAAAAAATAATTTAAAAAAGAAATTATGTGGTGTGCTTCCAACACATTAGTTACAGAAATATTTACCTTTGAGCAATTCTGAGAAATCACTTCATATCTATTAGATTTGCAAAATTACCTGGCTTTCAGAAATGCTAATGGGATCTTTAAAGACAATCCAGTTAACTGATTCTGTGCAGGGAGGAGTGGTCAAGGATCCATTGTAAGTATAATACTTGTCTGTGGAGTTTGGCAGAAGATTCAGCAAAACAAATGGATTTAATGGAGCTTGCTTTCCTGCAAAGCAATATTACAAATTTTCGTTTTGAGTTCCAACACTGTTTATTACTAAAATAATCATAGGGGCTAGCAAAACAAAAATCCACAATTTAATACTCATTTGATTGAAATTATAATTACATAATATATTAAATTATAATTAAAACTATAGAATTAAAATATATAAAAATATATATTCAATCATTGGGATACACATGGAGATAAAACATCTCCATGAGTAAATTCTATGTTTCCTTTGGACTCTCAAGCCTTACATTCTTTGGTGGGAGCTAAGTTATAAATACAAAATCATCAACAATATTCTGATAAGAGTAAGTCAGCAATCCAATCAGTTACTTCCTACAAAGGTATTAGCTTTTTCCTAATTCACATGTCTTATTCTGTTAATTATTAATATAAACCGTAACATATTTAAATAAGCAAGAAATACACTATTTTAAGATAAATATAAAAATGTGGCTGAATTTTTGAAATAATTGTGTTCATTTCTAGGTATTATAGTTTAAGGAGAATAATGATGTGAGGATATAAGGAGGAAAATGATAAATATGCTTCCAGGTAGGGTGAGTAGGCTATGAAGAATAAGACATTTCTTTTATAAGCGTAACAACATTTTTAGGTTTCAGCGTTCTAACAAGCAGATTTTCCCCACTCAGGCTAGATAAAATCTGTTACTGACTAAATAGATGCACGTGCTGTTTGTTACATTCATGGCTGAATTGGGCAGCAGGATCTTCAAATAAAGCAAGCAGTTATGGGAAGATCCTGTTTGATGCCTGTTTCATTCTCCCTTTCACAAAGTAAAAGCAGCACCCCAGTAGGTCACACTTCCCTGACTACAGAGATCTTTGGTCAATTTAAGACCTCACACGAAATTGACAAAGATCAATCAATCCTATGCTAGGCTTCAATTTTGAGGATAAAGTCCTAGATATTGAGTTTTATTCTTGATTTGAAAGTTGAGAGCTTCCAAATTACTAATATTCTTTATTAAATGTCAGGCCTAATATGCTGTGCTAGAGTTCCATGAAAATGAACAACAAAATAATAATGATGTCTGCTTTGTAGTCTCAGACCCTGGGAAGTACCGGCTATTCGATTTGATTCAACAGACAATTGAGTATGGTGCTAGGCACTGACTCTGCATCCTTTCTCTAGCATCCTATGGCTGATCCGTTAATAATGGTCAATACTTTCACTTTTGCTTTTTATTATGGACTCAAAGTTTCTGTACCAGTCAGTCTGATAGTCAGTTAATAAAGTATTCATTAAGTGCTTAAGCTTAAATGATATCAAAGCATATTCTATTTCAATTTCTATGATAATTCTCCTTCCTAAAGTATTCTCTTTTTTTTTTTATGGTTTAGGAAAAGTGTTTTTCCAGGGTTACATTTGAGAACTTAATTTTTATTTGGAGAAGTTCTGTTATTTAATTTTTTATTCCAATGTAGTATTTAATTTTATAATTAATTTTTATTTAAAATTTGTATTTTCACAGTCTGCCTTCAATTTAGAAGCTAAACTCTCTTAATTATACATAAAACTGATATGAAACATAGAAGTAATAATTCAGAATAGAAAAGCATCATGAGACTGATTTGATTGAAGAATGAAATCAATAAAATAACAATTTCTTCCCTCCATTAGGATTTTATGACTCACATTTGACAGATCTTTTTTCACAAATTGTTCTTGGAAGTTGGAAATTCATGTTATCAATATGAGAAAGAAAGCAGAGATTTCTCTATTTAAAAATGTATAAAATCGTGCGTTTGGAAAAAAATAAGGATTTCTAAGTATCATCATGCTCTCTGTGTATGCACATGTATCTTCTCTTTGTGTATATACTCCAGTCTTTGAGACTATATGATTTTCATTAAAGCTTTATACACATCAAAGGTATAATCTGGAAGATATATACTCCTCTAAACAGAATAGCAACTTACCAAAACGGCTGACACTGTCTACTCCTTCAATAATTGCTTTATAATCCATATTGTCTTCTATTCCAACCTGTTAAAGAAAAGTGGTTATAATATTTTACTCAGTGTTAGTCAATAAGCATTTATTAACAACCTACTTTGTGCCAAGCACATAGTTCTATAAAAGCATTTAAAAGTTAATGAATTCCATCTTAAAAATTATGCTATGAAGTACAATATATTCAAATAAAACTTAAGAAAATCTTCTGATTCTTCACAATAACTACTATACCCAAAGGATCTATGTTTTGGTCAAACTGAGTAAGTTGGGTATATGGCAACTCCTTCTACCAAGACAGACTATATACTTATGATTTAGTAGGAGATTCCTACAGAGTTGCTTGAGGTATTTAGATATGAAATGACTTGCCCAGTATCACTGAGCTTATCAGTGTAATGGGCAAGATTTGGATCAATCCCTTTGTGACTCCAAGTCCAATACTCTTATGTACTGTACCACTCTGCCTCTATGGTAACTGCTATACACTTATCCCTTTCACATCACGATTTTCCCCATCACAGTTCTGATATATCAGGGATCAGCATAAGAAATCAAATTGGGGGGGGGGGTGCAGAGCCAAGATGGCTTGATCATGAGCAAGCAGCACGAAAAGAGTCAGACTATATTATCTTACTTTGGTGACAAAGAAGATCAAAACATACAACCAGAAGAAGACAACAGAGTCAAAGGTCCTACATCCAAAGCCTCCAATAAAAATACGAATTGGTCCCAGGCCATGGAAGAGCTCAAAAAGAATTTTGAGAAGCAAGTAAGAGAAGTGGAGGAAAAACTGAGAGTGATGCTAAAGGAGACCCAAAAAAATATGGAAGAAAATAACATCTTAAAAAATAGCCTAACCCAAATGGCAAAAAAGGGCCAAAAAGCCAATGAGGAGAAGAATGCCCTAAAAAGCAAAATTGGACAAATGGAAAAGGAAGTCCAAAAGATTACTGAAGAAAATACTTCCTTAAAAATTAGAATCGAGCAATTGGAAGCCAGTGACGTTATGAGAAATCAAGACACTGTAAAACAAATCCAAAAGAATGAGAAATTAGAAAACAATGTGAAATATCTCACTGGAAAAACAACTGACCTGGAAAATAAGTCCAGGAGAAATAATTTTAAAAGTACTGGACTATCTGAAAGCCATGATCAAAAAAAGGGCCTAGACATCATCTTTTAAGAAATTATCGAGGAAAACTGCACTGATATTTTAGAACCAGAGGGCAAAATAGAAACTGAAAGAATCCACCAATCTCCTCCTGAAAGAAAGCCCCAAAGGAAAACTCCTAGGAATATTGTAGCCAAATTCCAGAGTTCCCAGGTCAAGGAGAAAATATTGCAAGCAGCCAGAAAGAAAAAATTCAAGTATTGTGGAAGCACAATCAGGGTAACACAAGATTTAGCAGCTTCTACGTTAAGGGACCGCAGGGCATGGGATATAATATTCCAGAGGGCAAAAGAGACAGGATCACAACCAAAAAATCATCTACCTAGCAAAACTGAGTATAATCCTTCAAGGGAAAAAATGGCCATTCAGTGAAATAGAGGACTTCAAGTATTCTTGATGAAAAGACTAGAGCTGAATAGAAAATTCAACTTTCAAATACAAGACTCAAGAGAAGCATGAAGAGGTAAACAGGAAAGAGAACTCATAAGGGACTTAAGGATGAACTGTTTACATTCCTGCATGGAAAGATGATATTTGTAACTCATGAGACCTTTGTCAGTATTAGGGTAGTTAGAGGGAAAAAATTATATGGATAGACAGACAGATAGCTAGCTAGATAGATAGATAGATAGAGGGCACAGGGTGAGTTGAAGATGAAGGGGTGATATCTGGAGAATAAAATTAAGTAGTGAGAAAGGATTATACTGGGAAAAGGAGAAAGAGAGAGGTAGAGTGGGGTAAATTATCTCATAAAACAGACAAGAAAAGGCTTTTATAGTGGAGGGGGAGTGGGGGAAGGTGAGAGGGAATGAGTAAATCTTATTCTTATTGAATTTGGCTTAAGGAGGGAATACTATACACACTCAATTGGGTATAGAACTCTATCTTACTCTAAAGGAAAACAGGGGGGAAGGGGATAAGAGAGGAGGGAGAATGATAGAGGGAAGGGCAGATTGGGGGAAGGGGTAATCAGAAGCAAACACTGCTGAGAAGAGACAGTGTCAAAAGAGAATAAAATAAACAGGGGATGGGATAGATGAAGGGAAATATAGTCAGTTTTTCACAACATGACTACTATGGAAGTGTTTTGCATGACTATGCACATATAACCTGTATTGAGTTGCCTGCCATCTCAATGAGAATAGGGAGGGAGGGAGGAAGGGAGAAAATCTGGAACCTAAAGTTTTAATAACAAATGTTAAAAATTGTTAAAAAAAAATAAATAAAATTGCTTATTTTCCTCTGTGAGGAAAAAAAAGAAATTAAATGGGAATTTGGGGGGAGTTTTGCGGAAGCTGCAGACAACATGCGAAGGTCAGTAAACAACATAGAAAAAGTTTAGAAACTCAGAAATACATAAATATATGTATTGTGTCATATCATATCAGCATACTTTATCTTTTAATACCATAATATTTCAGACTTCTCTGGTATGAATGGAGGGCCAAAAATTTTTGCTCAGATTTTCCATATTTGGGGGGAGAGGGCATTGTGCCCCTAAGCCTCGTGATGTGGAAGGGATAACTGAAATTGTTAATAAAATCTTACATTTGGGAGCAGCTAGGTGGCACAGTGGATAGAGCTCTGGCCTTGGAGTCCGGAGAACCTGAATTCAAATCCGGTCTCAGAAACTTGACATTCACTAGCTGTGTGACCCTGGGCAAGCCACTTAACCCCAACAGCCTCACCAAAAAGCAAAAAAAATAAAATAAAATAAAATAAAAATAAATCTTACCTTTGTATAGGCACAATATCACATTTAGGATATCATATAATACTCACAATAACTCAGAGGAGATAATGTAGGTCTTTAACCAAAGTTATCATTACCTCAAATAAAATGGATAAAGCTCTTAATTTTCCTTTCCCTTTAACTGCGTCCTCAAAACTTGCAAACTGGTCCGGGTCAAAGCAGTAGATCTGCATCTACAAACAAAGCAATGAGCTCTTTAGCACTTAGAAATAAGTTACCCAAGTTGATCAACAGACTCAAGAGAATCGATCTCTTCACTGAAGTATCTACTTGCAAAAGGCAAATCTTAAGGAAGACCATGAGAGGAGCACAGGAGCCCCTGGTTTCATACAAGTGCATGTGACCACAGTTGTCAGCTTCTATTAAAAAAACCACAAAAGGCTTGCTCTTCTACATAAAAGTCAATGTAAATTCTGTGACCTGAACAGAATAAATATTTTATGCACTGAATGAAAGGCTGCAGATCGTAAACCGCTCCCTAGAGATAAGTGAGACTCATTTGGAATCTGATGAACATGTTTAGGCCACAGAGTACATTAAGGAAGTGACTTACTAGAGTAAAAAATCAATTTATCTAGAAAGCCTGGAGAGGAATCGGCCATTTGGAATAGTCCACGTTTTTGCATAGCAAAGGGTTTACCCCTTTAAAATCACCAAAAAATTTATTTTCAAATTTGTACAGAAATCTTGATAAAACATATTCACCTTTTCCTAGACTTAAAAATGGGTATAGTATTAATTTCATAGCATTATAGTAACGTAGATTTAGAGCAGGAAGGATCTTCAGAAGCTTTAGTCCAATATCATTTTACAGATGAGAAAACTGAGGGACAGAGCAGTAAGGGACTTTTCCAAGGTCACATAGGTAAGTATGTGAGGCAGGATTTGAACCCAAAGCTTCCTGACTCCAAACACCAGTCTTCTATCCACTACCTAATCCTGCCTTTCACTTAGTCATCAATATTGAATATGCTGATGTCCTGCTGGTCTACTCTAAACATTTAGGGTTACTGCACTTACTTACTCTAATCTGTTTAAAGTGTATATAAATTAAGAACACACAGGCTCTGAGTGAGCACAAGGTGGGACCAAGGAATTGATTGCCTTTTAGGAAATATTTTGGTCGCTCAGAGTCTTTTTATGTTTACTTTCAGAGTTTTGACAGTATTCTAAATAGGTAATGTTGCAGGATGGCCGAGTTCCATATAGATGACAAGGCATATATAGTTGTAACTTTAAAAAATGAATGTATTGCCCCTTTTTCCAAACAGGTATTTGTGGGGGGGGCAGAGGGAGAAGGTAGATAAATTAAGAGCTCCAGGAATATCTTACTCTAAGGAAATATAATACATGAAAAAACAAAATTATTAGCTTAAAATTAAGAAATTATAATTTCCATAACAAAAAAAAACATGTCACTTACTATAAAAAAAAAAAGATTCACTTCAGCAACCCTTTAAGTATTGAGTTCCCCAGTGCATTTAAGTGTTTACATATCATTAATTATTTGGCAGAAAGGCTAACCGGTCACTGTGCTCTGTTGTCATTTGAGAAGCCATCAGATGTGAAAATAAATACCTCTGAAATTAAAATGGTAAGTCAATGAGTGCATCTGATCCCAGTTACAAAAACTAAATTTACAAGAAGTATTTCAGGAACACATCTACTGTGTAAAGCAATGGATTTCTAGATAGCAAAAGGTCTGCCACCATCATGGGAAACTGACTAAAGACTTTATAGAGTAAGATTCTTCTAATAGAAAAAAAGCCCCTTGATTAAAAGTTGGAAGCTGCATTCATTCTTTAAAACTACTAGTGTTCTATTTTCAGGTTGCTTTTTCTTGCACACAGTAGGTCCTTGATAAATGATTTCTTAAAGGGAGGTATGATGGGAAATAGCACTGGATTTGGAGTGTTAATACTGACCGCCATTTACTACTTATGTGACCTTGAGCAAATAACTTTACCTCCCAGTCCTTAGTGTCCATATCTGTTTAGAAAGGAGTGATGATAGTTGTTGTAGTTTAGTCATTTTCAGTTGTTTCTGACTTTTCGTGACCCTGTTTAGAGTGTCATTGGCAAAGATTCTAGAGTGGTTTGCCATTTCCTTCTCCACCTCATTTTATAGATAAGGAAACCGAAGCAAACAGGGTTAAGTGACTGGTCCATGGTCATACAACTAGTTAGTGTCTGAGACGGGTTTTGAACTCAGCTGCACCACCCAGCTGTCCATGTTGTAGCAGATAGGCTTTAACATTCCTTCCAGCTCTAAATCTACGACTTTATAAATTAAAGTATTTAGGAAGACCTCTCCCTAGTCTCAGCAGTTTTTATTTCAAGAAGTATATAATTCAAGATCACCTCTTCTCCATATGTTTGGCTCAAATGGACTAAGAAAATCTCATGAGATCTTTTCTTTAGAATTACTGGAATAGATTTATTTGGGGGAGGGAGGGTGAATGAAAGAAACACCTGTTTTCTATATAAAATATATTTTATCTTTATGTTCATCCAATATAAAATAGTGTTTTACACAGAAATTATTAGACATACAGATTTCAGAAATAAAGCACAAAACATGTTGGATAGCCTAATAACTCAAATATTTACAAAAAAGCACAGTATTTAGCGTAACTATGATAGTTGTTACCTCGAGTGGAAATTTTTGTCCTTCTAAACTATGTTCTGAACCATCAGATGACATATTGCATTTTCCCCAGTGAAAAGTTATCTTGCTTGCTTTGAATGTAGTTTCCATACCACCTCCACTGAGATGGTAGTCATTTGTCAAATTTATTTCCACTAAGGAAAAAAAAAAAAACAATAACAAAGTTACATCCAGACTTCTGACGATCAAAGACCATGTTTAGAACAAAACCTTCTCATTAAATCACATCATGTTACTTGTTCACAAATTTAAAAAGAAATTACTTATTGGAGAGATTTAAAACAATTCTATCAAGTGACAATTTTGGAAGCTGAAGTACTAATTAGTTAATTAATGAAGACTTCAGTTACATTTACTTCATTACAAGCCATGCATGGTAATCCCAGCTCTGATTACTTTTCTATTACTCTTCTTTTTTGAAGGTATGAATCATCCATCCCATGACTGCCCAAAGCTTCCACAGCCTCCTTTCTCATATCCCTTTTCGCCCCATCTCCTAAGGAGAACAAGCTGATAAATGAATATTTGTGTGGTCTTGGAAAAGTCACAGCTTCTCTGGGCCTCAGCTTTCTTATCAATGACATGTAGGGGTGAGACTAGATGATAGTTAAGATCGATTAGAGCTCTAAATATTATTTAGTAATCTTATAAAATCTTTGCTTGACTCCCCTTCCCAATGAACTGGCTGACAAGAAGGAAAGCTAGTGAGGGAAAGCTGGCCTGCAGCTACTCTTCCTATTATTACCACCACCCCAACCATGATGTTCCTCCATCTTTCTATCACTCTACTCACAATGAGGAAAGTCAGGAGGAGGGATGGAATTAAATCAAAGAAAGAAGGAAAGGTAAGACAGGTATCACTGCTCTTAGCCACCCATCAGTCTCAATCTCCTTCTTCAAATCCCCAGCTTTTACCTCTCTCTTCATACTCCAAGTCTTGACCCTCTCCACTCATTGTACCTCCCAATCCCGGTCCTGAGGAAGCTGTCCCAGTTCACAGATGCCAACATTGTTAGAGTGGAACCAGGGAAGCCTATGCACCCACTATCTGGCAAGTACAGGGCAAAAGAGAAAAATCCTAGATTCTCTTGCAAAATGTAATCATAGCATTCCATGTTGGAAATCTATGTATGTATATACAGAAATACAGTGAAACAGTGGTAGTGTCATACAGTACTATTAGTACTACATTTTAATCACACTATAGATTAAGCTGAATAGAACTATAATTTATGATACAGTTTTTAATGTGTCATTCTTAGCGCTAAATAACCAAACTTTTGTAATACAACTGTATTGAAAGTTGGGAATTACCTATATAAATATAATCCAACTCTGAAATCCTAGAATTCATAAGGGGAGGAAACATTTAGAGATCACTCCCAATGTATGAAGTTCTTTACAGTTCAAAGTAAGAAGGACGCTGGGATACACAAATTACCACCACCAGCCCCATATTCACCAGTAGTAAGACTCTTCCCAGACTTCATATTTAAACTCTGAAGTGGAGAATTTAAAAATCCTTCAGAGGAGAGTAAAAAAACAAAAGAAAAAGAAAAAGAAAACAACCCAACAATGATTAATTGATTGTAAAACAGAATCTATGTGGACAGAAAACAAGACAAACAAACAAAAAAAACAAAAAAACCCGAGGTAATTTAGGTGGTAGAAGGCCGGGTTATAGCACAATAAAGAAGGTGATGGAGAAATGCTACAGAGAATACTAACTGACCCACAGTGAACTAGATGACATAGGGAATAACTAATTGACAATACAGACTGTGTAATTTGGCAGCAGATTCTGCAGGTCCCTAAAAAAGTGAGGGGATGTCTACTTGTCCAGCAGGGATTAGGTATGGATAAAATCTCTATGTTTTATTTAGTTCCATGATTTTGTAGTTCCTTTCAGTTTCTTTAAGGAGTGCTCAGGTGAGGGGAGGCAGATAATCTGAAACTGAAAATAGAATAAAACTGAATTTTAAAGTATTTTAAAGAATAAGTGCTCATGCATGCTAAAAAGAATCTTGCCCTAGAATGAGATTTCATGTAATATTGAGAAATTTCCTTTGATTCTTTGGATGATATGTGCATATTACAGCATCTATGACAAGGCAGACTGTCTTCAATTCATCATAGGCAGTGGGATTCAGTAAAATACAAAAAAATGATAAGACTAAGGTCAGCTCACATTTTGGGTAGAGTGGACAAAAAAAAGTGATGGTTAGGATTGCTAATGAGATGCGTGGAGCTGAAAGGGTAGGAGACACCACACAGAATATATTTACTTGCCCTACATGATACACTAGAGACTACCAGATCATCAGAATAGGGACAGATTACAAAAAAAGCATTTTTTAATTTGCAAAGGTAAATATGACTATGCTTTCAGGAGATTCCAAAGCCTCTTAGTATAACTGCTCTTCAGTGGCAATGAAATTGTAATAATTCACATTTGTATAGTGCTTTAAGATCACTAAAAGCTTTCCTCACAACAAGCTCATGAGACAGGCAAGTATTATTATCAGGGAGAGAGGAGCTATCATTTATAATTTCAACTTGAAGATGGGAGAAAAGGTTAAAAAATGGAATAGTTGACATGGATCCACTTCTACCACCTTGAATCTCTATGTTCTATTTGTGCAGCTACAGATGTAAAAGTGATATGGAAAATAAACCTTTTGAAACGTGTACCTTTCCTCCACAGGATCTTTCCATACCTTTCTTTCTATACTGACCTTTGATCTTCCTGAGCAGTACCTCATACCCTTAAATCTCACACCATCAAAATTTGCCCATCTTATGTTTGAAACCCTCAGGGTCTTGACTAGTGCCTTACTAATGATTGTCTTACTGGTCTTCGTAAACTAATTCATGATAAAGTGATCATGGATGATGATGGCATGTTTTTGTTCTCCAAAAATTAATAGTATATTCCTATTTCTTTCATTTAAATTTTTACTTTGTATTTTTCTGAACTTGAAAGTCACCAACAAACACAAACGCTTCCATATACAAAGAATGGAAAACAGAGTTGTATGTCAAGCTGTAAATCTCTACTACATATAATGTGTATTGATTTTTACAAGTATATAATAAATATGAATAAGTATTAATAAATTATATACTTATACTATATATTATACACATAAATTACATTATACACATAAATTACAATGTATATAAATACATTATATACATAAATTACACACACACACACACATATATATATGTTACAAGGATATAATAAATTAAACACATTAATTTCCAAGCTATTTTTTTTATCTCTGTATCCCTCTGACTTCCTTCTGTTCTCTTCAGTACATTAAAAAAATAGCACTTCTGGCAATTTGGTTTTCCTTTTTTTTTAAATCGAATTGACTAATGGTTTATCTATTTTCCTAGTTTTAAAAAATAGCTCCTAGTGTTATTTGTACAAAACATGTTGGTATTTTCAATGGTGGATTCTCAGCATATAATGCCTTTGTAAAAAGGAATGACTACTTAGTAGTGAAAATAGGAACCAATGCCAGTAGGCAGCTAGGGTACGTGACTCTAGGCATGATGTTCCATCAATCACTCCGGATGATCACCTGGCCCACCTATAGCAAAGACTGGCTGTGTCTGTGAACATGAAATAATCTTATTCTAATGCCATTTTAAAGTGACAATAGGAGAGTAGGAATTTGACTTCTGAAAGGTCATTACTTTCTTTTGGTGAAATAATGAAAGGGCCCAAAGGACCCAAGAAATAGGCCTTTTTCTTAGACATTTAGCCTGAGGTGGTGGAATGAATGCCAAGCTAGGAGTCAGCAAACTTGTATTTTACCATCTCTACAGTTTATTAGTTGGGTGACTTATCAATCAATCAAAAAGCATCTTATTAAGTATCCACTAAGTGCTAGATACTGGGATTATGAAGACCAAAAAAAAAACAAAAAAAAACAACCAAACAGTTCCTGCCCTCGAGGAGCTTACATTTTATCAGGGGGAATAACATTTACACATATAAGTGCACACAAAATATACACAAAGTAAATGCAAGACATTTTTGTGATGAATGGTGGGAGAAGCACCAGTAAGAAGCTAGTGCTATCAGGAAAGGGCTAAAATAACAAATAACATTTGAGTTGAGAGCGGAAGAAAGCTAGGGATTCTAAAAGGTGGTGATGGAGAGGCAAAGAAACAGAAGATTAAATATTGTGTGTGAGAAACAGGGATTCTCAAAATTTTTCCCCCCTCATGGCACAATATTATTCTTTGCTATGCAAAGTACCAGCTTAATATGGGAGAGTCCTGAGACTCATATGTGTGTGTGATTACAAGTACAAATTCCATACAATTTAAGGGATACTCACAATGTGATTCCAAGTATGAATTCCATCAAATTCATAGCATTCCTAGCTCAAACTCTAGGCACACTAATGGTAGTAGGGCACACCCTTTGAGAGCCACTCTCACACAGTAAAAATGAAGGACAGTAAAGTGTAATTTCTGGAAAAGGAGACCGCAGCTGGGTTTCAAGGGGCTTCCATGCCAAACAGAGCAGTTTGTATTTTATCCTAGAGATAAGAGGGAACCACCAGAGGTTTCTGAGCAGAAGAATGATATGGCTTGGCTTGTGCTTTAGGAATATTACAGTTGGCAGCTGTGTGAAGAAGCAGTTAGTTAACCTCTCTGAACATCAATTTCCTTACATTCAAAATGAAGCCTTAGAAAGATGATCCCTATGGCTCAATCCGTTTCTAACATTCTATTTTTCAATAATATTTTCTCTCTCTCTCTCTCTCTCCCTCCCTCTTTCTCCCTATATATATAAATACATAGTAGTAGTAGTAGTAGTAGTAGTAGTAGTAGTAGTAGTAGTAGTAGTAGTAGTAGTAGT
>NW_020950566.1:4643443-4662704 GCF_900497805.2 Vombatus ursinus | reverse complement strand
GTAGTAGTAGTAGTAGTAGTAGTAGTAGTAGTAGTAGTAGTAGTAGTGGTAGTAGTGATGGTGGTGGTGCTGGTAGTGGTAGAAGTAGTAACACTATAGTTCTTCATCAAAGGACTACGTAAAACTTAAAAGTGTAATTTAAATGAGTTATAATGATGATCATTCTTCAGCAGACAATTTTATTCTCTCTCTCCTATCTCTGTGTTTTCTCTACAACCCATTTAGCTGTTATAATGATAAATCCGAAAGATTAAAATGACATGAGGGTGCAATCAGGAAAGAGAACCCTATCTGACCCTTTGGGAAAAGGCTCTGAATAAATCATTTTCTTTTCTGAATAATACAAGATGTTGATATTTCTAAATCAGACAAACACTTTTCCCCCACCAGAAGTCACTGGTGGCAAATTTCACATGCCAGTCAACTCCTATAGCAAGCTTACTACTTGACTCAGGTATGGGTAGGATGCTATGAATAAAATACTAAAGATATTTATTTTGTTAAATGGTCTTAAGACTGGAACCATAAACATTAAAGATACGACAGCAGAAAGTTAGGTTATCATAAATCTTTTTCCTCATCTCTGTTGGTAGTGCCTTTTAACTCCTTTAAAATGATGAAACATAATTTACATAAAATAATTTATGAATACTCCCTAGGCATAGTATTAAAAAAATCTCATAAACACAGAAACACTGGTAATTAACTTTGTTCAAAACCACATAACCAGTCAATCATTATTTTTCATTTCCAAGCACCAAATTAACTGTGAGATCAAGAAGACAAAGAGAAAAGCCACTACCGCTCCAGGAAAGAAATATGGATGGATTTAAAATGGAGTAATTCTTTTGAATACATTGCGTTATCATGTTTGCATTCTTTTTCATAGCCATTATTACTGTCCTCATTGAGTAAATGCTGAAATTATTATTTATCTCCAATAACGGCTCACTCCTGGATGGTATTAATAATGTCATAACTTCAGCTATTTTATTTTGTACACTAGATGCTCATGTGTTGTCTATATTTTACCTGTTTTTCCAGTGTTATGAATGTATGTGTCTCCCAAAGATGCTTTATCCCAGCCTTGAAAGTTAAGTTTCTTAAGATTCACATTGACTTGAGAAAGATCTTCATCAATATTAATGGGGGATTGTTTGGGACCGTTGCATGTTGGATATTTCTTTCCCCAGTTCTTTTGGCTCAGTGTTCCTAGAAGAGGACATTATAAGAAGTTAAATTACTTAAAATATCACCCAAATTTAAATTCATACTTCATAAAACAGTCGTGCATTTTGTAAAACAAAACAAAACAGAAAATGAACTCTGGCTACACAGACTAGATAAAAGAGTTCTTAATATTAATCTGAAAGTTTATACAATTTTTTAGCTAGTATTTTATATAGGATTTTTGCATCCATATTCATTTGAGAATGTTGTACACAGTAACAACAATATTGTTATAAGAACACCTTTGAGCAATTAAGTTATTTTGATTGTTATAAATACCCAAATTAACTATAAAGGACATATGAAGGAAGACACTATCTGTATCCAGAGAAAAAACTGACAGAAGTAGATATAGAATGATTTTATATTTTACATAATATATATATACATATATACTATGTATGTGTGTGTATGCATGTGTATCCAAATGGTAGCCATGCCTAGGGCAAAGGAGGACAGAAAGAAAAAAAGAAAAAAAGAAAATTACATGATAATTTTATTACATATTGAAAAGAAATAGCAAGTTGTACATAATCGATTTGCAATTTCATGTGCAATCATTTATTTTTAATATAACATGACATAGACATGCTTGTTTTATTCCATAAATTAAAAATTAAATAAAAAATAAAAATTAATAAAAATTAAATAAGAAAGTGGCAAATTCCTAGCTGCAATACACAAATATGATCTAGACTAGTAATAATGGCTGACATCTTTTTTTTAAGGGCTATTGAACCTTAACATATTCTCTTATTTATTTCTCACAACAACATGTGGAAGAGGTACTACAGGTGTCATCCCATTCTTTTTTACAGAGTAGGAAACTGAGGCTTTGCCAGATTAGGTGACTTATCCATGGGCACACAGCTATTAAGAGTCTGAGGCAGAATTCAAGACCCAGATCTTGCCTAACTCCAATTCCAGTACTCTTTCTACTTTACCATGTTGTTGTTCATTCATTTCAGACTCTTCATGACCCCATTTGGGGTTTTCTTAGCAAACATACTGAGTGGTTTGCCATTTCTTCTCTAGTTCATTTAATAGATAAAGAAACTGAGATAAATAGGGTGAAGTAATTTACCCAGGATCACATAGTTACTAAGTATCTGTATCCAAATTTGAACTCAGGAAGATGTGTCTTCATGATTTCAGGCCTGGCACTCTGTGCACTATGGCGCCACCTAGCTCTCTTAAATGCCATATATGCTCTAAATACAACAAAGTATAGCTAATTCCAGTAAAGTATAATTAAGTACAAAAAAAAACAAAAAATGAAGCCTATACAGTAAAATCCAAAGGTAGGGTTAGATAATTGCTTACACTCTCCCAAATTAATAGAGTTTTAAGACCTAGAGTCCAGGAGGGCTTGGTGTACAGTTTGAAAGTCCCTATTCAGCTGAGATCCAGAGATGTAATTTCCCCAGTATTTTCCCCAGTGGAAGTATGCTGGCCTATCTTTTTAAGTGATCTCACTGCCTTCAAAGACACTCTTGCTATGGCTATCAATATACCCTGGAAATTTCTATTTTGTCAACAGAACTACTGGGTTTTGTTTCACTTTTCAAATTTTCTTTTTAAAACTTTAACATTTACATCGAAATCTTTTACATCTACACAACTTAATTTCGAATATTGATCTTCTCAACTCAACAAGCCATCTCTTTGAAAAAATTAATTTTAAAAAGCATGAATTAAAGGTTCAGTAAGTGCAAGACAGGAGGCAGCAAGGTCACTCAGCAAATAGAGAGCTAGGCCTGGAGTGAGGAAGACCTGAGTTCAAATCCAGCCTCAGATACTAACTAGCTGTGTGACCCTGAGCAAGTCACTTAATCTCTGTTTGCCTTAATCCACTGGAGAAGAAAATGGCAAACTACCCCAGCATCTTTGCCAAGAAAACCCCATACGGGATCACAAAGAGTTGAACGTGACTGAGCTAGTGAAAACACAAACACACACACACACACACACACACATTACAGATACAAATACAAAACCAAGACTTTCTGTGCCTCCAAGATGAAGCTTAGAGTCTAACAGAGAGAGAGAATGCATATTTATAATGAAGAATATGAAAAAATAAGAGGGAAAAGGGGAAGTTCTGCAAGACTAACAAGAAAACAAAACAAAACAAAACAAAAGACTAACCAGCACACAACAACTCTCTAACAACGTATGCAAAATCCACACCAATAGTCCCTGAAATCTACAAAGAGGAGCATGGTTCATTTTCTCAGCTCTTCGTTAGGGCTAAGTTAGTCATTATAATTATACAGTATTTAGTTTTTTGGAGAGTAGGAGGAAGGAGAGGGAGTTATGATTTCTATTTCCATTGTTGTCGTTGATGTATATATTGTGATAACTGAAGCCATGGGAATGAATGAAATTGTGAAAGGGTCAAGGACAGAACCTGAGGAGGTCTGAGTCTAGGGCTCGGGAAGAAGAAAAACAAAGGAGATTGAACAAAAAGGGGGGAGGGGGGTCAGGGAAAGAGAGAATCAGGAGAGATACTATCATGGAAGCCAAAAGAGGAGACCATATCTAGGAAAGAGTCTGGTCAAGGGCACCCAATGCTGCAGAAAGATCAAACTCTTAAGAGAAGGGCTGAAAAGAGATATTGCTGAGACAGCTTCTGTAGCAGAGAAAGCACTGGACTTTAAGCTGAGTATCCCAAGTTTGAATTTTGATTGTACTACTTAACTACCTTTGGGAGCTTCCCTCATTAAACTTGCCTGGGCTTCAAGTTCCTCCTCTTCTGTAAAAAAGAGTTGGATTACATGATTTCTAAGGTTACTTCCCCCTCTAAATTCTATAATATGATGATGTGTCAATTAGAAGGTTATTGTTCTCCTTGGAGAAAATAGTGTCAATAAAATGCAGTAGGCTGAAGCCAGATAGTGAGAAGTTGATGGGGGTGGTACATGGGTGAATATTTACATACAATTAAATAACAATAATACTAGCTAACAATTATATAGTACTTACTGTATTCCAGGTGCTATGCTAATCACTTTATAATTATTATTACATTTGATCCTCATAACAAGGTATGTTATGGGAGGTAGGTGCTATTACTATCATTCATATATACATATACAAAATATATGTATGTATATGTGTGTGTGTGTATATATATATACATACAAACACACACACACACATATATACTTTTACAGATGAGGAAACTAAGGCAAACAGGATTAAGTGATTGGCCCAGGGTCACACAGCTTGCAAGAGTCTGAGGCCAAATTTGAATTCAGGTCTTTCTGACTTCACTCTGTCCTAACCTAACAAGCTTCTATAACTAACAAGCATTTATTAAGTGCTTTCTATATGTCATTCATTGTGCCGGATGCTGGAGATAAAAGGTTAAAAAAAAAAAAGAAAGAGAAAAAAGAAAAAATAAATTCCTGTCCTCCAAAAGCTTTCATTCAACTGAGGTGAATAGTGGAAGCAGTAAGTGGATGAGAGATGGAGAGGATGTCAGAATACTGAGAAGGTTGTATGTGTATATGTGTATTTAAAGAGAATAGAGAACTGAACATTATTTTAAGCACTCACTAAACAAGCCTTTATTAAGCACTTATTATGTGCCAGACAATATGCTAAGTGCTAGGAATTCAAAGAAAGGAAAAACAAAACAAAACAAAACAAAACAAAACAGTCCCATCTTCAAGGGCCATTCATTCTATTGGGAGAGATACATAAACAAACAGGTGCACATTGATATATACCACATAAGCCATTAGAGGCAGAAAGACTTAAGGTTTTAGAGAGGTAAGGATAAATGGAGCAAAATCCCAGGGAGAGGGTAGGAGCAAGGCAAAATTGGACATGCAGAGTTAGCTCTGGCAAAGAAAAAGGCTACCCCATCCTTGGAGACTGAAAGATATAGGGGGCGGAAACAGAGAGGGCATTTTGGAGGATCTCAGTTTTCTCAGTAAAGTGGAGGATGAGCAAAGCCCTCTGCTAAGAGATAGTGAAAGAGTGATAGAGTTGGGAGACTTAAGAGAGAAGGTTTTGAACCACTAAAGGAGAGGGATATTATAGGAAATAAATAAGAGATGAATAAAAAGGTTGCTTCCTGTGCAACAGTGAAGGCCCAGTGGCATGAATGTGTAGAAGATCTAGCCAGCTTAATTTTATGACTTCTTTTCTGAGTACTTGGAAGTAAGAAAGGAAAAGGTAGATAGTATGGGTTATACAGGGTTGGGAATTAGCAGGGTGGAAATTGGGGAAAGCCAGTGGAGCTAGTGATTGAAGAACAGAGGACAGTATATATCTGAAATGGCTAACTGTGAAGTGGTCAAGAATGTGACAGGTAGGAAAAGACACCAGGATGGGGGACATGAACCCCTTAAGCTTTTGAATGCCATCTTCTCTGTATGTGTTAGTGAGCTAGCTAGTTTATGGACTTAATGCTTGTAGAGTGATCATTAACACCTCCACTTGCCCATAGAAATAATTTTCTCAATCAATGTACTCTAACAATTTACTCCAGGGTCTCTCTATAATACTTGACAGTATTTAAGGACAATACGTTAAAAATGCAGAAATTAACATTTCTGCCTCCAGAAATATCTGCAGTAGTATACTGATTTATGTTCTTGTCAACAGGAGAAACGGTCCACTTCTTGCCATCCTAATTTGAATGCAAGAGAAACACAGACTTTGGGCTCTAATTGACAAGGCCCCTTTGAAGACTTACAAATCTTAGCATGGTTCCATGAATTCTAGAAAGCTCAGGAATAAATAAAAATAAAGGAGCAACCCCTTGATGCTACTACAAAGAAACAAACAAAAAAAGGAAGTATCTAGTCATATTGCATAAAAATGAAAAATATAAATAGTAATTAGACATCTTTCAGAGATCTTGCTATCTGCCACTGCAGGCAGTGTAACAAAGAAACAACAGTTAAAAAGTAATAGATTTTGTTTCACAATTTCAGAGTTACCAGAAATTAAATATGAGATGATGAATCGCAAGGGAAACTAACTGAACACCGGAAGAAAAGTCTCTGTTGCAACTGGATTGTTGAGCAATTGGAATTATCATTCTATTTTGAACTGAAAATACTTTCAAAAAAGTTGCCTATTTGTGACCAAATTATTACGTTACTGAATGATCCAACCAAGTTCCAGTTTAAGGGTAAATCTGCCATTTGAAATACAATGGAAACTGAGGAGAATTTCCAAGTGGGCCCATCTTCATTGCTTGCACTGACTGAGGATTGTAATTCACATAGATACTATTACAAAGCATCTCATTAGAATATGCCCTGCTAGGTAACAGAATTTGATATATTATAGGTTAATGTTAAATCTCTAATTTGCATAGTGAAACTAATTAAGTGAAATGTAAGGGAAAAGGTTTTTGTTACAGTCAGGGAAACAAGATGGAGAGATGTAAATTAGGGGAGAATAAGTTAGCAATAGATTAAATGGAACAATGTTCCATCATCATCTTGTTTGATAACAATAGAAATCAATAATACATGATTGGTGGGGCACTGGCACTTCCCCAAAGAGTAGTCATTAATAGATTGATGTCAATTTAAGGAGACATCGCAAATGCAGTTCTCTATGGATTTGTCCGTGGCTCTATCCTATTAATCATTTTTGATTTGAACCTTGAATCTGGGCATAGATGTGATGCACAACAAAAGTTTAAAGGACAAAATGCTTCTATGGATAGCTAATATGTTGACTGAACAAGTCAGGATTAAAAGATCTCATAGAAAGAAAAAGATTCTTAGTAGCTAACTGTAATAAGATGAACATTAATAGAGACAAATGAAAATTCCTACATGTTGGTTCACAAAATCACCTGCAAGATTCTAGGAGGTTAGAGCAGCATGACTAGATAACGGTTTGTGTGGAAAAAACACCTGGGGTTTCCAATGAACTGCAAGCACAATATGAGTGAACAGTGTGCCATGGGAGCCAAAAAGAAGCTAGTGTGTAACTCTAGGCAGCATTAATAGAATTAGGGCATCCAGAGAGAGGGAAGCCATGGTCCTGCTGGTCAGACAAGATACAGGGCAATCTATTCTATTTTGTGTGCAATATTTTAGGAAGGATATTGGTAAACTAAAACAGGTCCAGGACAATAATGAGAAGGGCAAAGGGTCCAATGTCTTGAGACAAAGAAGGAACTTAGAAGTTACCACAGTGTAATGGATATAACAGTGGATTTAGAATCAAAAGCCTTTGTTTTAAATCTCAGCTCTGCTACTAACTACCTGAATGACCTAGGGAAAGTTACTTAAACTCTCTGGAATTGGTTGCTGTCCTTTGTAATTGAAGAGGATCAAAATGACATCCCTATATCAGAGTTAACGTACAGTATGTCCAACTGTGGTTGATTAGACTAATACCAGCTCGGAAGGCTCTATCACAGGTAGGTTTATCTATAAAATAAATGTTGAATTAAATAGTGTGTGAGTTGCACTGTCCTACCAATTATGTTTAGGTAGGTGGCACAGTGGATAGAGTGCCAGGCCCCCTGGAATCAGGAAGACTCATTTTCCATAAGTTCAAATCCAGCCTCAGACATACTAACTAGCGGTGTGATCCTTACAAGTCATTTAACCCTGTTTGTCTCCGTTTCCCCATCCATAAAATGAGCTGGTGAAGGAAATGGTAAACCACTCAGTTATGTTTGCCAAGAAAACTCCAAATGGGGTCACAAAGAGTCTGAAACAACTGAACAACAACAAGGAATTAAAAAAAAACTTTGGGAGATAACAACTTTTATTTTACTACGTGAAGAGGTGTTGATGGGGTATGGGCCTATCATTCAGTTTCAGAAGCCGAGACCTTTGCCCCTTTCACCAAAGGGAATTTGGCTGCCATTTGTCTAGGGCCCCAGAAAACTCTTAAACTTTTTTTTTACTCTGTTCTCTGATTCCTTATCTACTCCCCTAATCTTCTTTGAAAGCCCTAACCCCACCTTCTGATTTTATGCAGATGCCTTTCAAACTTCTTCCTTCCAGTTCCTTTCATTATCTATTCCCATTGTCTATTCAATCTCTCAGACCTTCCAATTGGAACTCTCACCTAGACCCTTTTCCCAGCCCCCTCCTCTGGCCGCCCAAAGTTACTTTAGTATATATGAGATCCACCCCAACCCCCATTCATAAACTGAAAATCTCTCGTGCCCAGAGGCTGAGCTTTTCTCATGCCTGCTGTCCTTAGGCCTGGCCTATGTGGTTTACCTCTAATAAACATTTTCTCTGGATGGAAGAAGATTTGAGTTGAATTCAGTCAGGCAGGGCCAGCGTCGCGATCTTGGGGTCCGAGCACCCCAAACCTCTAGACCTCTTCAGTGTCATTCAGCAAAAGGGATTAGATATGCCCTGCTCGCCCCCTAAGGGCAGAATTAGTAACAGTGGGTAGAAGTCTTCAGAGGATGATATTGTTTCAGTAAAATAATTGGGAAAAAAATTCTTAATTAGAGCTACCCCAAAATGGAAGGAACAGTGCCTTTGGAGGTAGGAGACTTTCTTCATTATGAGACGTCTTCAAATAGAGACTAAAAAGCCACTTGTCAGGGGTAGGACAGTTCAAGTACAGGCTTGACCTGAAAGATCCAAATCCAAGAGATACAAAATCCAGCAGATTAGCCAAATATGGAGGAGAAAATGTTACCCAAACATGGAAGTGCAAGTAGTAAGAGGTTTAAAAAATACACCAAAGACAGAAAGTCAGAAAGACAGTTTAGAGGATCAGCAAAATTTCTTCATAACCAAAATGTTCAAGATGTGTTCAAGGATGAAAAGGAGCTAAAAGCAGGGCTGGCATGGGGAGGTGGAGGTGAGGAAAGAAGGCATTTTTCTGCCAGCCCAAGTATTTATAGTATTAAGTATTATTCAGAGAGGAACATACTAAGGAGCTTCCCAATCCCAGATTTTATTTTGGATGCAGATAAGTAAGAGATATAAATTTAGTTTTAAGTCTACATGTTGTTCCAGATCTAAAAAACCCGATAAAAATCACTGTGACTGTATGACACGTTCCTCAGAGTTCTGAAGTTGCTTAAGGCAAGGACTATGTCTTCCTCTCCCCCTTCCCCTGACTCCCTTGTATCTCTAGGATCTGATGAAATGTCTTGGGCATAGTCAATACCTAAAAAATGTTTTCTTGATTATATCTATTTAATTTAATTCATGCTTTTAGGAAAGGGCTTTTTAACTCAGGGAGTGGGGTCAGAAGTAAGCTGCAAGCAGTTGAGAAGTTAATCTAAATGTAAATCTAAATGGATTTTTCCAGAGCTTAGTTGTGAAAGAGAGGAGAGATACAGAGCTTGAAGAGATGACAGAATTAAGTGAAGTTTTTTTTTAATTAAATATTTTTTTTTCAATTAACAAAAGTCAATTTTCTCTTCCTTTCACAATTTGAAGGGAAAAAAAGGAAAAAAAGAAAACTCTGTTAACAATATGTACAGTCAAGCAAAACAAATTCCAGCACTGTCCATAACCAAAAAATATGTCTCATGTATGTAGTCTGAGTCTGTCGCCTCTCTACTTCATCAGTCTCTGAAATTGTGGTTGTTCACTGCTTTGGTCAGTGTTCTCACTGCTTTTAAATTTGTTTACTTTTCCAGTGGTGTTATTATTGCAAAAATTATTCTGATTTTGCTCACCTCATTGTGTATTAGTTCATATAAATCTACCCAGGTTTCTCTGAAGCTACCCACTTTATCACCTTATGGCATGAAAGCATTCCATTACATTTACATGCCATAAATTATTCAGCCAGTCCCAAATGATAAGCATCTCTTTAGTTTCCAGTTTTTTGCTACTACAAAAAGATTTGATATCAATATAAATGTTTGTACTTATGGGTCCTTTTCTTCTTTTCTTTGATTTCTTTGAGGTATAGGCATAGGCTTAGTAGTGGTATTGCCGTGTCAAAGAGTATGTTAAGTGAAGGTGTTATAAAGGATAGGGCAGATTTGGGCATGTTTGTAGTTAGCAAAGAAAATGCCAGTAGTCAAGGACCAACTGATGAGAAAAACAAGAGAGACAGAGAAGAGAGTTCAAATTTCTGGAGTAGATGGGAGGATATGAGATCAAGGACATAAAAAGATGACCTTCGCAGAGATATAGCGTTTTGAGGTGTAGAATAGGGAAGAACAGTGGACTCAAAGAACAGTCTTCACTTTCTCAATAAAATGTGTGTGGCAGGGGTGTAGAGGGGTCTTTGCTGAGAGGGAAGGTGGAAGGGAGGGTTGTTGTATGAGGCTTAATGATAGAAAAGGAAATTTTCAATAGTACCTTCAGGGAGTGAGTCAGAGAGATATAATAATAGAAGAATAAAAAGATTTCTGCACAACAGCAAAGCTCAGTTGAGAACAGGCAGCAGAAATTTGTAGCTGCACCTATCAGGTAACCTCGTATGACTAGCTCCAGCAGATTTCAGTAGCACATGAGCAGAAGCAGGTATAATGGATGATGATGATGATGATGATGATGATACCTGACAACGATATAAGCAATTCGAAGTTTGCAAAATGCCTTACATAAATTATCTATAATAAAACAATCCTGTGTGATAGTTATTATTGGTATTATCCCATTTTACAGATGTTAGAGTAACCCAGGGTTGGTATGTAGCAAGGAATGAGCATCATTTTGACAAAGCAGATGATGGGGTAAAGGGTATATAAGGGTACAGAGTAGTTTAAAGGTGAATTATTTAAGTATGGGTAAGACTTTAAATGAATGAAAGTGAGGCTAGAGGAAGGCTGATGGACTAAGAGAACAGAAAGAGATCCATCGCCCAAGAATTATGGAGAGGATGAAGGATAAATCCAGAAAGAGTGAATAATTAGGAGAGATGGAAGAACAGGAAATTATCAGAGAGGAAATCCAGGATTTGGAATTAGGAGGGCATAACAGTTTTAGGTAATGGGTAGATCACAGGTATATTCACCCCTTTGAGTGGCAGAGGTTGGGCAAAGGTGGAGGTCATATATTATAGTAAGACTTTTCCATATTGAAAAGATTTTGGTAGATACTTAAGAAACATACATACCAGAAGATAAATATATCATCTTTATCTGTGCTAGTTACATTATTTTAAAAGACAATATGACATCATATATAAATAAAAGTTATCCAGGGCATAGTGTTTTTTTTTTATTAATTATTGCTATAGTATTTCCTATTCTATCTAATCTGACCCAAAAGTGGGGTCAGATTCAGGCTAAGTGTGAGAAGGTAAGGTAGAAACAATAGTTTTGGGTCAGTAGTGGAGCGACCCAGGAACTGAGAGGAAAACCATCCCCATTCTTAGCCATCAGACAGCAATCAGAGATTAGGCAGTTATTATAAGATCAGTATAGGGTGGCCATAACAGAGTTTGAGAGGCTGCAGGTGACAGTGAAAAATAAAGAGATCAGAGTCCAAAAAGTTAGTCCGTGTCCTGACATTTAATCTGACTCTAACCCATCTTTCCAGCTTTATTTCACATTATTCCCATTCACATACTTCCTACCTGTAGATGACTTGCCATCAACCTGACATGCCATCACCCCATCTGAAAGCATTCCCTTCTTTCCTGATCGCCCACAGATGACAAATGTTTTCTTCCTTATCAAATTTTCATAGAGCACTTTGTCTGATTTCTTTTTTGTTTCTATTATATCTCATCTTATATTATATTAATCATTATATATCAGATCTTCCCCAGTAAATAGACTCCTTGAAAGCAGGGACTGCTGTTTTTTCATCTTTGGAAACACCAAGGACAATGCCTTGAATGTAGTAAGTATGCCACGTGTGTAAGGACTTTTAAAATATTTGTCATTTTTGGTTATAGAAACGAAGTCAAGGTCAAGGTATTAACATTAAGTAAATAATGGAGAGAGAATGGATCAGGGTCAGGAACAGTGAGAAAAAGCTGATAGTGATTTGTCTCACTAAGGCAGCTAAAGTCTCACAGCAATTTGTGGCACGGTAGATAGAGCACTGGGTCTGAAGTCAGGAAGATCTGAGTTTAAATTTGGCCTCAGACATCTACCAGCTGTGTGACCTTGGGCAAGTCACGAAACCTCTTTTTGCTTCAGTTTCCTCTACTCTAAAACGAGGATAATAATAGTACCTATATCCAAGAGCTGCTGTGAGGACCAAAAGGATGCTATTTGTAAATAGTTTAGCACAGAGCCTGACATAGTATAGATACTACATAAATGCTAGCTATTATTATTATTAATATTACTAAAAGTCTCCACCTTTGTGGCCTCGCCTTTTTCTGGATGGCTCCTCCTCGAGTTGTCATGTCTTATTCCCCTCCAAACCTCACTCAGGGCTTCCTCTACCATACTCCAGCACAGGGCACCTTTGTCTCATCTCCCCCTTTTTAATCTTCCTTTTACGTGTTGTCTTCTCCTGTTAGAATAGAAGTTCCTTGAGGACAACCATTGTCTTTCTTTCTACTTCTATTTGTATTCCCAGGTTTAGCACAGTGCCTGGCAGATAGTAAGTACTTAATTAATACCTATGATTAAGTAAGTGAGATAGTTAGTTAGAGACAATGGGTAGCCTCACCTATCCACTATACTGGATGAACCACTGTGGTTGGTACAGGCTCATTTCCTCATTCTCTTAAATGAGAGGCAGCTCGCTGTTTTTGACACAATTTACATTTTGGTCAATGACATGGTCAGATCTGTGCTTTAGGAATGTTAGTTTGGTAGCTCTGTGACAGACAGATTAGAAAGGAGCAAGATTACATGCAGGGAGACCATTTGGACCTCAAGGTATGAGGGCCTGAACTACAACGGTATGACTAAAGAATGAATACTGGTGGTTTTAAGGAAGCTGATGCAACAAGATTTGGCAACTGTTTGGATATGGAGATTGAGTAAGGATCACGTGTCAAAGACAACTCCAAGATCGAGAAGCTAGATGACTGAGGGAATGGTGGTTCCCTTGTCAGAAACAGGGAAGTCAGGAGGAGGGCTGGGTTTAGAGATAAAGATAACGAATCTGGTTTTGGACATATTAAGTTTGATATGTCAATGGAGTATGCAGGAAAAGATCTCCAGCAGGCAGTTGGAGCGGTGGGGCTAGAACTCAAGAGAGTAATGAGAGATGACCACGGAGATTTTGGAGTCATCCAATTAGAGATGCTGGTTGAATCCATGAGACCACATGAAATCAAACAGAGGTTGTCTAGAGGAAAAAGGAGAAGGGCCAAGAAAGAATCTCAGGGTTCACCTAAGTATGGGGGCAGGACTGGTGATGACCTTGACATCTTCAATACCTAACCAAGCTCTAAGTGCTCCACAGTGACTGCATCAGCCTCATGGCCATTGGAACAAACTGTTCTCATCCATCCATTCCGCTGGGGTAAGTCTTTACATGTTTGGGGAAGATGTCTCCCAAACTCACAAATGGTTTGGAGGCCTGCTAGTTACCCTCAACATGGTTTAGCCCATCTTTCCAGACTGTAGGTAAGAATACTTCAGGAGTTTACAATTTAATAGGGAAAGGAGTGGGGGAGGAATAAGTACAATCACCCAAACAATAAAATGAGGCACAATACGACAAAGGCTATAAAGAGATAAAAATAAAATACTGTTGGGGCTTAGAGGCAAAAAATAGTACAACCACTTGTGGCTGTGTGGGGAGGGTCAGACAAGGCCTTATGAAGGCGACATCGGAGCTGGGCTGCAAAAGATTGTTAAGCTAGAGAATGAAAGAAATGAGGGTGGGGTGGAGTGGACAGAAACATTCCAGAAAGAACAAGACATTATGAATGAAAACATAGAGAAGGGCCAAGCCTAAAGTGTGTTCAGGTAGCAAGTATTTCAGTTTGTACTAGAAGGGACACATAGGGGAGTAGTGCTTGAAAGGGTGACTACAAGCCAAGGCACAGAGATTTTTGAATGACAGACTAAAGAATCTAGATTCAATTCTGCAGGCAATGGGGATCCAATAAATGTGTATGAGTACAAGAATGTCATGGTTAGAACAGAGCTTTCTAAAGATGATTCTGGAAGTAATAGATAGGATGGAGCCAATGATTACTTCTGAAGCCATCATTTATTTTCACAGTCATCATCCAATTTGATCCTTACAACAGTTCTTGTGAGATAGCTCTGTTGAAAAAGGAGTGTGTGATGGAATTACTAAAACAATGGAAGATTTCTCCATGTAGCCATCATTCTTTAAATTTCATGTTGTTCATATATTATCTGTCACATCTTTTTTCCTGACTATCAATGCTAGAGAAAAACATTTTTCCATTAGTCACCAAAATGAAATAATGTTTAACCAAAAGACAACTTAACATGGAAGAAAGCATTAGATAAAAGTTGATACTACAGATTTTCTGAATTCTTGGGAAAAAACAGCCTGAGTGGGAGTAAGTAAGGGAAAACAAAGAAAGAGAAATCATTTTTATCTCTTCTATCTCTCTGCCCTCTCATTTTCTTTTTCATTATTCTCTTTAATGAGACTTCCTTTCATTATTCACCAAACAAGGAAAATTATACCATGTTAAAAGACAGCTAGGAAAAATCCAAAGTAAATTTTCAGAAACTTTAACTCATAAGACTTCAAATTCATTTGCTTCTTCCAGCTCTCTCCAAATTACAATTGCTTGACAAGGTTTGGCTACTAAAGGACATTGATTCAGAATAAGAGAAAGAAACATGGAAAATTTTCCATTCCAGAAATCCTCAACAAACCAATGATGAAAAAAAAACATTGTTTTTCATACTACCTTGATTGTTTTTCCTAGGCTTTGCAATTAAGGATATTTATATTATATGCAGTATACACACATGAAGGATGTTAAAGAAGACAGAGGTAGAAATTCAGAATTAGACAGACATAACTATTTTGACAATGGCCTGCTTAAGCAAATTAGACATATGATCTCATACAACATAAATCAGGGTCTTAAATTTTTATTTTATTTATACATTTTCTTTTTATATTCCCTTCATTTCCAAATATATCTTTCCACCTGCCTATCCATAAAACCATCCCTTACAACAAAGAGTAAAAGAGAAAGAAAAAACCAACAGTTTAGCAAAGCTAACATATCAACTGAGTTGACAAATGCAGGATTTCATAACTATCTATAGTTCCCAACTTCTTCAAAGAAAATGAAAGGTATTTTTTGTCCTCTCCTTCAGACCAAGCTTAGTCATTATAATTTTACAATGTTCAGTTTTGATCTTGTTTTTTCCCCCACTGATGCTGTTGTAGTCTCATCTGATTTCATGGCTACAATTATCACCTCTATGAAGATGATTCCCAGATCTACAGATCTAGCCCTAGTCTTTCTCCCACAGTAGCTAGGTGATGCAGTGGATAGAATGCCGGATCTGGAGTCAGAAGACTCATCTTTGGTAGTTCAAAGTCAGTGTCAGACATTTACTAGCTGTGTGAACCTGTGCGAGTCACTTCATTCTGTTTGCCTCAATTTCCTCATCTGTAAAATGAGCTGGAGAAGGAAATGGCAAACCATTCGAGTATCTTTGCCAAGGAAAACCTCAAAATGTGGTCTCAAAGAGTAATACATGACTGAACAACAAGAAAAATCTTTATCCCAAGTTGTTGTCCTGTATCACCCACTTCCTCTTGTACATTTTGAATTGAAGTCCCATAGGAACTTCAAATTTAACAAGTTCAAAGTGCACTTATGTTTCTCCCCAAATCCATCCCTCTTCTTAACTTCCCTACTACCGTCAATAGCATGGCACCATCTTCCAGAATCAGGTTTGCATCCTCGGAGCCATTAAGGATTAAGGAAGACCTCAGTTCAAATTCCATCTCTGGCACTTACTAGGCTTTAGGCAAGTCACTTAATCTCTGTGTGCTTTAATCCACTGGAGGAAGAAATGGCAAACCACTCCAGTATCTTTGCCAAAAAAATCCTATAGACAGTGCAGTCCACAGGGTCGAGAAGAAACAGACACAACTGAACAACAGACCTGACCAGTCCTATCAACTGAAAAGAAAAGTAAAGCCAGTTATACAACTGATGCTTTGGAATAGTTAAGTCAGTCACAAAGCCATAGAATTTTAACACTCTCATAGTCTTAACAAATCATTCCAGTGGTGAAAGCAATTTGTCTACAATCTAAACCCATTGCAGAGAGAGTACAACTTCAAATATTTTCAATTTCTGATGCTGTTTGTTTAAGATTTCATTTCTCTTCAGCTTGTGCTGTCTCAGAACAGCAGTGAACCTCTGTTGGCCTGGATGATGCCTTAAAACCAAGTGGGTCCATAGCTGTCAGTAGGGTTAGCTGTCAATTAATCTGGAAGAGTTTCCGTTCTAAACAATGCCTAACACCACAGTATTTCAGAAGAGCTATGTGTTACAGCAAAGCACAAAAAACATGAGGGACAGATCTGCAACCTTCTCCAAAGCTACTGCTGAAATGTGAGGACATGTTTTTAATTGGCAAAACTGTGGCTCTTAAATTATTAAGATCAACTTAAAATATCAACTGATCAACTAAAAATACATTAGCATTTCTTTTGAGATTTGCAAACATAAAAACACAAGCTGAGAATATAGCATGGTAATATTTAGATATAAATATGTTAATATATGTAGCAAAATGACCTATAGTCCTTATATACTGAATAGGTATCAGACATAAATAACTAGTACTTGGGATAACTGATACAATCAATTGCTTTAAAATGCAAATGGTGACAACTTTTAATAGGAGAATGCTTTTTGTGAAATAAAGAAAAAAATCAAGGCCCAGAGATGGAAATTACTATAAAGTAGGTTTGAAATAATGCTTGAGAATAAAAGCGAAGGAAAGATTCTTATTTTTGTGGTTTTTAGTTCAGCTCTTCCACAGATGTGATACATATAGAACATCCCTCCCACTTATTTACTCTTCTCTTCTCCTTTTTGCTTCTAAACCCAACATGTCAAGTGGGAGTGGAGGTATATATAGTCAGAGTTTTAGACAAAGGAAGGATGGGAAGGAAGATTATGATTCAGTTCTGTTTTTCTCAATCTCAAGCCTTGGTGAAGGAATGAAGTTGGTTAAGGGTTACAAACTGACAGTCACAGCCTCATAGATTCCTGCTGTCGGCCTTGCTGCTGAAGAGGAAGGACCAAACTGGTCCCAGGTGTTTCTCAAAGCATCACAGACCTGGAGTTGGAAGGGACCTGAGAAGTCACTTAATCCAACTGCTTCATTTTATAGATAAGGACACTATGGCCCAAGAAGAAGTGAGTTGTCCCTAAGTCACATAGGTATTAAGTGGAAGAGCCAGGATTTGTGCACTGACAGAGGAAAGATAGATGTAGGTAGATAGAGAGAGACAGAGAAATGGGTAGATGTATTTGGATGGAGACAGAGGGGTATATATAAATGGGGAGATACAGAGAAGCAGATGAAGTAGATAGAGATGGATGGATGGATGGATAAATAGACAGAAAAGGTAGATGGATGGACAGATTAGATAGATAGGTGATAGATAGATGGATAGATACAGATGGATGAATGGATGGGATCAATATACAGACGGATAGGCAGACAATATTTTTTAAGTGCTTACTGTGTTTCAGGCACTGAGGACACAGATACAAGAAAATGAGGACTTCTTTCCCACTCTCAACGCGCGCCTATCCTAATAGAAGATAAAGCATAATGGGGAATTGGAAGCCGTGTGGGATGGTAGTGGGAGGAAGCACTGGGATGATCAAATGAGATCATATTTGTAAAGCAGTTAGCACAATGCCTGCTATAGAGCAGGTGCTTTATAAATGTTTATTCCCTTACTGTCCCCTTCACTTCCTCCCTCACCCTCCTTCCTATTTCCTCCCAGAGATTCAAATTAAAATGTCAAAGATACAGGAAAAGGTGGAATAACAAAACAACAGCAGTCACCTGGACAAGGCATGTTCTAAGTCACATGAATTTAAGATAGAAAAAGTAACAGTCATGTAATCTAATGTGGTATAGGAGGAAGATGACTGGATTTGCAATCAGCGGACCTGGGTTAGAAGCCCGAAGCTGTTAACTGCCTGAGCACTGGCAAATCACTTAGTCTATTTGAGCCCCAGTTTCTTCATCTATAAAGTGAGGGTTGCTCTCAGTTCTAAAATCTATGATTTCTATCAGCAATTTCTAGCTTCAAATATTTAGATTTTCATCTTCATAGCACTAGTTCACAATACTGGTAGAGCTATAACTAAGGTGGTGTGATCAGAGAACCAAAATTTATAGTTCACAAAAATTAAAATCATACAGTCCTTAAAAAGTACGGAAGACATTATAGCCATTCTCCCTCCTGCTCAAATGAATTTTTCTCTTAATTACTTCTTGCATTATTTTCACAACTTTAATTACAGAATTGACTTGAAGATATTATTTATACTATTTGCTCCAGGCACAATTCTTGCTGCTTGCTCTGGGTGTCAAAATTTCGAGTTGCCGGCTTTACAATTAGACAACTATCAGAAACCAAAATATGAAGTTCATCTTATTAAACTACCTCCGTTGGCAGGGGCTGGAGGGCATTGCAAATAAAAAAAAAAAGGAAAAAAGGAAATTACTTTGGCTTTGGAGCAACTGTGTAATTAGTATTATAACAGCACTATCTCTATGGCTTTATCAAAAGGAGTTAATTGTATTCTAACATTTAAGATTTACAATAAAGAAAGTACCAGGTCTCTGAGTAAAGAATTAATTGCAATACTTTTTTTTTTTTTATAAACCAGAAAGGCAGTTTATTAATTCACACTGACAAAATTGCTGAATAGACCAGAATATGGTTGTCATGTTGTCAATACATTCTCTCTCCAACAAGAAAGTTTTTTTGGTAAGCAAAGTTACTATCACAGGGTCGCTTGGTGATTATAGTTATGACAAAAGAATTCGACTGATCTAGATATCATCTTTAAGTTATAATAGCTTGCTGTATTCTTGACTGTAAATCTTTATCTGCCAGGCAGACAGGGATATTCAATTTGACCGATCAGGGCACCCTTTCTTCTAAATAATGCTAGGGAAACATGTTCTTATTTTTGATACTTC